>NC_043977.1:1453751-1508751 GCF_902148855.1 Sphaeramia orbicularis | reverse complement strand
CTGTGTGTAAATAAATATGTGCATGTATAATAAATGTAGAGGAGCTGAATTTTGATTGCGACAGGAACAGGATATATGCCACGGCGTCTGTTTGGATCCACTTTTCCATCTTCATCTGCTTTTCCATATGACTGTGTTTAGTACAGTAGGAGCCCACACAGTGAATATCTGATACTTCTAAGTGTTTCATGACCAGTGGCAACTGAAGCCTTTTCCTTTTTTTGATGCATATTCATAAAGCGTTGTGAAAGGACCTGTGGGAATGATTACTGCTATTTGCTGCACAATGAAGCGGCATTTGTTCCTGATTCTAAAGGCCCTTAAAGTAATAATGCACATTTACACTGGTGTGTTACATCATTACTACTGTTAGCGCTAAGGTTACAGCTGGCAAATTATTTTCTCTTAACGGAAAAAAAAAAAACTACTTGAAGAAAATCGACCTTTTCTGTGTAATAAGAATAAAAGGATTATTTCTGTTTCAACCATACGTTTGTACAAGTACACTGGTACTGATAATGATCTACAGCACTGACGATATTAGAGAAGAGACAAGAAAGAGGACAGTATTAGAGGAAAGACAAGAAAGAGTATTAGAGGAAAGACAAGAAAGAGTATTAGAGGAAAGACAAGAAAGAGTATTAGAGGAAAGACAAGAAAGAGTATTAGAGGAAAGACAAGAAAGAGTATTAGAGGAAAGACAAGAAAGAGTATTAGAGGAAAGACAAGAAAGAGTATTAGAGGAAAGACAAGAAAGAGTATTAGAGGAAAGACAAGAAAGAGTATTAGAGGAAAGACAAGAAAGAGTATTAGAGGAAAGACAAGAAAGAGTATTAGAGGAAAGACAAGAAAGAGTATTAGAGGAAAGACAAGAAAGAGTATTAGAGGAAAGACAAGAAAGAGTATTAGAGGAAAGACAAGAAAGAGTATTAGAGGAAAGACAAGAAAGAGTATTAGAGGAAAGACAAGAAAGAGTATTAGAGGAAAGACAAGAAAGAGTATTAGAGGCCAGTATTCCAGGCCAGTATTAGAGGCCAGTATTCCAGGCCAGTATTCCAGGCCAGTATTAGAGGCCAGTATTCCAGGCCAGTATTAGAGGCCAGTATTCCAGGCCAGTATTCCAGGCCAGTATTAGAGGCTAGTATTCCAGGCCAGTATTCCAGGCCAGTATTAGAGGCCAGTATTCCAGGCCAGTATTAGAGGCTAGTATTCCAGGCCAGTATTCCAGGCCAGTATTAGAGGCTAGTATTCCAGGCCAGTATTCCTGGCCAGTATTAGAGGCCAGTATTCCAGGCCAGTATTAGAGGCCAGTATTCCAGGCCAGTATTAGAGGCCAGTATTAGAGGCCAGTATTCCAGGCCAGTATTAGAGGCCAGTATTCCAGGCCAGTATTAGAGGCTAGTATTCCAGGCCAGTATTAGAGGCTAGTATTCCAGGCCAGTATTCCAGGCCAGTATTAGAGGCCAGTATTAGAGGCCAGTATTCCAGGCCAGTATTAGAGGCCAGTCTTCCAGGCCAGTATTCCAGGCCAGTATTAGAGGCCAGTCTTCCAGGCCAGTATTCCAGGCCAGTATTAGAGGCCAGACAGTTGAGAGCTGCACAGACTCAGAGCAGACGTTTACATCATCCCATTCTAACATTAAATGGGTTGAATGGACGTGTAGAACAAACTGAGGCTCTGTTCAGATTCTGCAGAAGTTTTCAGCTCAGTAGTTCTTACTCTTGTACTTCTATCCATGTCTGGTTAGCCATTGTACAATTAGCCTGTTTATTTATTTGTTTGTTTGTTTATTTATTTATTTTTTCCCTCCTTTCTCTTCTTTCTTTTATATCTTCTTCTTCTTCTAGGAAATGTTCTTGTACTTTTAGAATGTCAGCCCCTGTTTCTGTATTTGGCTGTAACCGTTCAGCCTCAGCCAACATTCATTAATGGTTTTCTTCCAGTATACTATCAGTGCTTTATAATCTATGCGATGTGTTATTATGTTAGTTGTTTGTCCAGGACAACAGATGGAAATGAGCTCCTCTGCTAAATCTGGAGCATGCATCTTGTTCTTTGGAACTAATGCCACTACACACCAGTGTCGGCTGTTCGTCTTTCAGACAGAGGAAGCTCATTGTCGGCTACATCAAAAAAACGGTCCAGTTCTTTAAACATAAATTGGTCCTTTCGTTCCTTTTTCAGAAAATGCTCCGTTTCCTTATCGTACACAGTCGGCGTCTTTTCCAGGGACTGGAGAGTTAGTTCAGTCTGACCTGTCCAACAGTCTGATTTAACCATCTACAAAACCAGATGAAACTGAACAAGAAAGGGTTCAATTATGAAACTGAAACAAGAAAACGTGTCCCTTCAGTCCAGTGTACCAGTTAGTCCAGTGTACCAGTTAGTCCAGTGTACCAGTTAGTCCAGTGGTTGTGTTTTCTTCCAGGTCAGTAAATGAACAGTTCATCTGGTTTCTGTGATTTCACAGCAGAATGTGTGACGGTATTAAACTGAACTGTGTCAGTGAAGGAGCACATCTGAAAACAGCTGTCAATCAAACTGGATTCAGCCTTTGGACCCGCCCTCCGATTGGCGCGCGGAAACTCTGCGTCCGGCCCGGCCGAGCTCCGCCCACAGCTCCGTTCACCCCCAGAGACACCGGGTGTCCGGGGGCGGGACACCATGGTGGCATTTGTCCAATTAGCGTCCAGTTTAGAGTCAGTTTCCAGCAGTTCCACTCAGTCCCATTGAAGTGCATGGACGCTGAGCGTCTACGACAAATGCACTGAGCAGAGATGGAATGAACAAACACAGACACGGGAATGGAGGAGAAGTGAACAACATCCAGTCCACTGATCTGGGATCAAACTGATTCTGAACCAACTGGTCTGAGAGATGAATGTGTTCCAACACATTTGGAGTCAATGAAATGAAAACAACTGAACAGATTTGAGCATTTAATGGGAGTCATTTTAGGGTCAGAGGAGCTTCACCTGCAGTCGGACACACACAGCTGTGGACACACACACACACACACACACACACACACACACACAGCTGTGAACACACTGTCCTGGAACTAAACACAGAAATACAAATACAAAATACAAACGGAAACTTAGCAATGATACAAACATCCCATAATAACTGTCTACCTGCATGACTAAAAATGGTTTCTTCCTGGTTCTCGTCACATCTGGTCACTTTGTGCTGCTTTGCTCAAAGGCCCTGTGGTGTTAGTTTAGTGCCCCCCTACTCCCTCTAGTGGTCATAAGTGTCTGGGCCGTTGTTGGAGTTCCCTGGAACACACTGGCCTCTGGCTGAACTTCACCGCTCTGTCCTCTAAACACTCATGATGCCTTCAGCTCCTGTCTGTTCAGACTGAACTGAAATAATATTACATATGACAACGTTAAAGGTGAAATATGCAGCAGACAGGTGGCACAGTGAATCAGAAAGAGAAACATGCTGTGGCCGGTTCTGATGAACTCACCCTTTTTCTCTTTTTTCTGTCTCCTCTTGTTTCTGACACATTTACTGCCTAAAGGTCAGAACAGAATCTGTGCAGGAAAACACACCAACACACACTTCTAATGGGTAATGAGTCACAATCAGATGAATTATTACTATATGAGTCAATAAGCTGCTCCATATTTTACCTGTAAGTGTGGTGAGAACTCAGCTGATGCTGAACACTTAGTATAAAATAGACTTCCCATAATGCAGCGGTGTCCAACTCCTTTTACTTGTGCATTAGACACAATGTCACATAAACTCAAATCAGAAGAATATCTACAGTATTATGTCTGGGGTTATTATTCATACAGTGGACGTACAAATGCACCAAACATTTAACAGGCAGGATACTGAGACAATTCCATCTGATTTTCAGGTTGTTTCCATTTTATTGTTAAAGGTTTATGACGTTCTTATTTTAAATAAGTTTATACTTCTTCCTACTCTTTTTCTTCCAAAATTCAGACTTGCATGTACTTGAAGATAGATTCTGTTCATTTAAATGGTATTTGATTTTTGTCTTAATCTGCTTCATTTTGTTTTATTTTGTTTCTTTGCATGTTTTTTTTTTAAATAAATAAATATTTTCCATCCTGTTGGTCTGTATGTGGAACTGGAACTAAAATGAGTTGGACTCCACTGATTGTTAATATCTTCAAATTCACAAATTATCTTTAAATAAAAACAAAACAAAGTTTATGATTTTTTCAGGTAATAGAAATGCTGAAAATGCAAAACTCTGTTTAAATGGTTTGAAAATAGAAAGAGTTTCTGAAGCTAATGTTTAGGTGTCGTCAATAGTAAACGTGTGTTAAACCACATATGGAATATATTCAAAGTGTCCAAATCTATAAATATAATATATAAACCACAGGACTGACTGAACACCAACAGTCTATAGATGACCTACTGTTCTGTGGTTCTGAACTAATGAACAGCTTAGACACAAATATTAGAAACTAGTAGAGATACAGGAGGAAAATGAAAAAAAGAGAGCCATTAGAACTAGAAAAGCACTCAGAGAGCGCAGACCTCCACCAAGGCAGATCACCACACCCCCCATCACCACACCCCCCATCACCACACACCCCATCACCACACACCCCCCCCCATCACTACACACCCCATCACCACACCCCCCATCACTACACACCCCATCACCACACCCCCATCACCACACCCCCCATCACCACACCCCCCCCATCACCACACACCCCATCACCACAGACCCCATCACCACACCCCCCATCACCACACACCCCATCACCACACCCCCCATCACCACACACCCCCATCACCACACACCCCCATCACCACACACCCCCCCCCATCACCACACCCCCCATCACCACACCCCCCCCCCATCACCACACCCCCCCATCACCACATGTACTCATTTGTTCCTTGTACCAGAATCAACATTTACTGAAATGTTCTTCCAATCCTTCCAGAACTTTTTGAGTTATCTAGCACACACACACACACACACACACAGACACACACACACACACACACACACACACACAGACACACACACACACAGACAGACAGACACACACACACACAGACAGACAGACAGACAGACAGACACACACACACACACAGACAGACAGACAGACAGACAGACACACACACACACACACACACAGACACACACACACACACACACACACACACACATACACACACAGACCAACGCCAGCAACAACAGAACCTCTTTGACAGAGGAAATAATGAATACAATAGGATATTATGAAGCAACTAATAATGTATTTATTCAACTTCAAACCTTCCAGTTTCAGAATATTGTAAATATTCAAACATTATAGATGATTTATAAAGTAAACAATCCTATAGTTCCAAATCCCATTCCATATGTGTGTAAATTCAGAGTCCTTCTAATTCATTCTCGTTCATTCATTCCTTCATTCGTTCATTCATCCTGTGGGCCTCATTAGAACCTTTGGTGGTCCGCTTTCAGCCCACAGGTCACATGTTTGACACTCCTGCCACAACATGGATGGAAAGTTACTGCATCCACCATTAATATAAAACTGACTGAAATATTGTTGTAAAAACATTTTTAAATATAAGTTTCTTTGTTTTTTTTTTTTTTTTTACAGTAAAACCAGTTTTTAAATGTGGGTGTATTTTACGGTAAAACCAGTTTTTAAATGTGGGTGTATTTTTGACAGTACCAGAGGCGGTGCTGGTTCTGCTGTGGGTTCCTAGAATCAGCTGCTCTCCTTCTATCAGATGAGCATAAACAGATGGATGCAGCGTGTTTCTTCCAGACGCTGTCACTTCTAATATGCGGACAGTAACAGATCCAGCCTGTCAGCGTGTGGGACGGCTGAAAAATGACCCCCATCACTGACTGTGTGCTTTCCATCAGTGAATGCGTTTATCTGCCGTTCTGCTCCTATACAACACCTATAGATCATCACAGACGTCGCACCGTGGACAAATGAGTCCGGTTCAAATACTTGTAGAATGTGCACGTCAACAGTGACGTGTCCTCGTCCTCATGCAGATCCCTGTAAATGCTTCAGTTTATCGACTCGGTGGGACATCAGGTGGAGACGACAAAACTGAACTCAAATACAAACTGTTGTTGATTTAAAAAAAAAAAAACTATTAGTGTAAAGTGGAAAAACATTCAGCCACCAGCAACTCAATGGAACAAATGAGTGTCTGTTCATATGAGGACTGAGCTGTTCACTCAAAGGGGAAATACATCAATCAATCAATCAATCAATCAATCAATCAATCCTGTAAAACTCTTGGGTTGTTGAACTAACTCTTGAATTGAAGAAAACTGACTCCATCTCCAGGTGACCCTGGGTTTTTGTCCCATGGACGACTGGGACCACATGACATCTGTCTGTCTGACCATCTGTCCATCTGTCTGTCTGTCCATCTGTCTGTCTGTCCATCTGTCTATCTGTCTGTCCATCTGTCTGTCCATCTGTCTGTCTGTCCATCTGTCTGTCCATCTGTCTGTCTGTCCATCTGTCTGTCCATCTGTCTGTCCATCTGTCTGTCCATCTGTCTGTCTGTCCATCTGTCTATCTGTCTGTCCATCTGTCTGTCCATCTGTCTGTCTGTCCATCTGTCTGTCTGTCCATCTGTCTGTCCGTCCATCTGTCTGTCCGTCTGTCTGTCAATAAATTTTCAAGAATCTTCTTCTCCTAAACCATCAGTCAGAAGGACTTGATCTTTGTTGTGGAACATCTTCGGGGTAAGAATTGGGAAATTTGGATTTTTAATCTTTTATGTATTTTTGACCTTTTCCAGTTCCCCTGTGGTTTATAATGGAACACATTTCAACTTCAAAACACTTCAAGATATTGATATACAACTAATACTAGTACTACTACTACTAATACTAATACTACTACTAGTACTACTACTACCACTACTACTACTACTACTAGTACTACTACTACTAACACTACTGCTAGTACTACTACTACTACTACTTCTAGTACTAACACTACTACTACTACTACTAGTACTACTACTACTAACACTACTGCTAGTACTACTACTACTACTACTTCTAGTACTAACACTACTACTACTAACACTACTACTACTAATAATAATAATAACACATTTTATTTATAGGTGCCTTTCTTGGCACTCAAGGACACCGTACAGTAAAGAGGAGAGGATAAAACATGCAATATAGTCAAAAATAAAAGGCTAAAAAGGTTAAAAATTGGACAATGCAGTTGTGTTCACACAGACAAAGTGTTCCTGAACAGATGGGTTTAGAGTCTGGATTTGAAGAGAGGGAGTGAAGGGGTGTTTGTGAGCCGGTGGCAAAAGGAGTTCCAGAGCTGGGGAATAATTATTTTATTTTATTTTATTTTATTTTATTTTATTTTATTTTATTTTATTTTATTTTATTTTACTTTATTTTATTTTATTTTATTTATTTGCACATCATAAACAGCAAGAGAAAAAAAAAAAAAAAAAAACCCAACAACATTCAAACAAGTACCGTCACTGTGCAGGAGAGGATAGAAGCCACAAAAGGCTGATATAAACACTTCCCTGGAATCACAATAGATAACAGATAGGAAGTCACATATGACAAGGTTGAAACTTTGAGTATCATTATTGTGAAAAAAAATATGGTGGAATAAATGTAGACCTTTCATGCAGTGTCTTGTGTTGAATTTATTGGAAAAATTGTGTACTTTCAGAATACAACATCCAAAAATGTGTATGACTTTCTGATGTTTGTTGAAAAATGAGCAAAAATGACACTTTTTCAGTGACAAATAATTTGCAAACCCATATGAATCCTGTTGCTGCTTGTAAATGTTCATTGAACTGTCTTCGTTTGAACCTTGAAGCAGAGCTTCTGGTCTGGCCTTTTGAATGAGCATCAGTTTCAGTTCAAAGTCTCTGACGTCAGATCAGACAGTTCCTCTGAAGACGTCCTGGGAATATTCTGTTTGGATTTTTGGACTCTAGGTAAGAACTGGACTGATAATTCTGTATGTAGAGCTGATATTCTCATAATCTGTCTGTATTATCCACCATTCTCTTTCTTTTCCTGTTGTGAATAAAGCATGACCCAATAATTCAGTCTATTCTAATATTAGATCAGTCAAATCATTCCTTTTACTCACCCTAGCCCATCAGGTTTTAGATGAACAGAAGAAAGCATGTTATGGCTGATTTTGGACTCACATTAAACAGTTCAATCCAGTCGAGCTTCGGCCAAATTTCATGTTTTTTTGTTTCAACCTTGTGTCGATAAAGGCTCAGTGATTTGAAAACCACAAAAGATTTGGCATAAATGATTTCAGATGCAGATTCCTGAGAAAATTTGACCCTAAACTGATATATTTTCAGTCCAGAACCAAGAGCTGGATTTTTTGCCCTTAACATCACTAAAATGACAGACCATGAACCGTGTCATATGGACTTTCATTTGGTGCCATGACCTTTGACCTGGAGTGACCCTGAAAGGTCAAACAAATGTCAATTAATGTCTTTAAACAATTAAAGTCTTGTTTGCTTATTTGTTCATTCCTTCATTCGTTCATTCATCCTGTGGGCCTCATTAGAACCTTTGGTGGTCCGCTTTCAGCCCACAGGTCACATGTTTGACACTCCTGCCACAACATGGATGGAAAGTTACTGCATCCATCCTTAATATAAAACTGACTGAAATATTATTGTAAAAACAGTTTTAAATATGTTTTTGTTTTTTTTTTAACAGTAAAAACAGTTTTTAAATATAAGTATATTTTACAGTAAAAATAGTTTTTAAATATAAGTGTTTTTTTTACAGCAAAAATAGTTTTTAAATGTAAGTTTTGTTTTGTTTTGTTTTTTAAACAATAAAAACAGTTTTTAAAATATAAGTTTTGGGGTTTTTTTTACAGTAAAAACAGTTTTTAAATATAAGTATATTTTACAGTAAAAATAGTTTTTAAATATAAGTGTTTTTTTTACAGCAAAAATAGTTTTTAAATGTAAGTTTTGTTTTGTTTTGTTTTTTAAACAATAAAAACAGTTTTTAAAATATAAGTTTTGGGTTTTTTTTTTTTTTTTTTACAGTAAAAACAGTTTTTAAATATAAGTATATTTTACAGTAAAAATAGTTTTTAAATATAAGTGTTTTTTTACAGCAAAAATAGTTTTTAAATGTAAGTTTTGTTTTGTTTTTTTTTTTAAACAATAAAAACAGTTTTTAAAATATAAGTTTTGGGTTTTTTTTTTTTTTTTTACAGTAAAAACAGTTTTTAAATATAAGTATATTTTACAGTAAAAATAGTTTTTAAATATAAGTGTTTTTTTTACAGCAAAAATAGTTTTTAAATGTAAGTTTTGTTTTGTTTTGTTTTTTAAACAATAAAAACAGTTTTTAAAATATAAGTTTTGAGGTTTTTTTTTTTTTACAGTAAAAACAGTTTTTAAATATAAGTATATTTTATAGTAAAAATAGTTTTTAAATATAAGTATTTTTTTTTAAAGTAAAAATAGTTTTTAAATGTATTTTTTTTTACAGTAAAAACAGTTTTTAATTATAAGTATTTTTTTAACAGTAAAAACAGTTTTTAAATATAAATATTTTTTTTTACAGTAAAAAGAGTTTTTAAATATTAGTAGTTTTTTTTTTTTTTTTTTTTACAGTAAAAACAGTTTTTAAATGTAAGTTTTTTTGTTTTTGTTTTTGTTTTTTTACATTAAAAAATAGTTTTTAAATGTAAGTTTTTTGTTTGTTTTTTGTTTGTTTGTTTTTTTACAGTAAAAATAGTTTTTAAATGTAAGTTTTTTTGTTTTTGTTTTGTTTTTTACAGTAAAAATAGTTTTTCATGACCTTTGACCTTGAGTGACCCTGAAAGGTCAAACAAATGTCCATTAATGTCTCTACATAGGCCGTTGGACTACAGGAGCCGTTTGATTTTTCTGATGTAAACTCGTGTACGTTGTTGAAGTTCAGTAACAGTACCTTTGTGTATTGCTTGTCTTTTTTTTGTCTTTGTTAATTATTATTGATTTTGTTCAATTATGCCTCATACAAAAATAAAAACACAAAATAAAAAGTTCAGATAAATAGATAAATTCATCCTGTTTGAACTGCTGCGCCCCTCCGTTGTATTTCTGTCCAAACTCTGCTCTGGTTCTACTGTCACTGATGTGGATGAGTGTGTCTTAAAGGGTTCAGATCATCATTAGTCACTAACTCTGTCCTTGATTCCCTTCTTTGTTCTTTGGACTTCAGGATACAAACTTGTAGAACCCGACGGTCCGATCACTCTCACATTCTACTTCGGACCAATTGTTCTGAACTTCAGTCGGTTCGACGCTAATTAGTGCAGATCCAGACTGAGGCCGCGTTGGTTCGTTCAGCCGACACATCTGAGAAAAACCACCGATTCAGCCTTCCACACAGTCCTCCTGTAGGAACTGTAGGAACTGTAGGAACTAAACCATCTATTCAATGTTCCACACAGTCCTCCTGTAGGAACTGTAGAAACTAAACCATCTATTCAGTGTTCCACACAGTCCTCCTGTAGGAACTGTAGGAACTGTAGGAACTAAACCATCTATTCAATGTTCCACACAGTCCTCCTGGAGGAACTGTAGGAACTGTAGGAACTAAACCATCTATTCAATGTTCCACACAGTCCTCCTGTAGGAACTGTAGGAACTGTAGGAACTAAACCATCTATTCAATGTTCCACACAGTCCTCCTGTAGGAACTGTAGGAACTAAACTATCTATTCAATGTTCCACACAGTCCTCCTGTAGGAACTGTAGGAACTGTAGGAACTAAACCATCTATTCAATGTTCCACACAGTCCTCCTGTAGGAACTGTAGGAACTAAACTATCTATTCAATGTTCCACACAGTCCTCCTGTAGGAACTGTAGGAACTAAACCATCTATTCAGTGTTCCACACAGTCCTCCTGTAGGAACTGTAGGAACTGTAGGAACTAAACCATCTATTCAATGTTCCACACAGTCCTCCTGTAGGAACTGTAGGAACTAAACCATCTATTCAGTGTTCCACACAGTCCTCCTGTAGGAACTGTAGGAACTGTAGGAACTAAACCATCTATTCAATGTTCCACACAGTCCTCCTGTAGGAACTGTAGAAACTAAACCATCTATTCAGTGTTCCACACAGTCCTCCTGTAGGAACTGTAGGAACTGTAGGAACTAAACCATCTATTCAATGTTCCACACAGTCCTCCTGTAGGAACTGTAGGAACTGTAGGAACTCAACCATCTATTCAATGTTCCACACAGTCCTCCTGTAGGAACTGTAGGAACTGTAGGAACTAAACCATCTATTCAATGTTCCACACAGTCCTCCTGTAGGAACTGTAGGAACTAAACTATCTATTCAATGTTCCACACAGTCCTCCTGTAGGAACTGTAGGAACTGTAGGAACTAAACCATCTATTCAATGTTCCACACAGTCCTCCTGTAGGAACTGTAGGAACTAAACTATCTATTCAATGTTCCACACAGTCCTCCTGTAGGAACTGTAGGAACTAAACCATCTATTCAGTGTTCCACACAGTCCTCCTGTAGGAACTGTAGGAACTGTAGGAACTAAACCATCTATTCAATGTTCCACACAGTCCTCCTGTAGGAACTGTAGGAACTAAACCATCTATTCAGTGTTCCACACAGTCCTCCTGTAGGAACTGTAGGAACTGTAGGAACTAAACCATCTATTCAATGTTCCACACAGTCCTCCTGTAGGAACTGTAGGAACTAAACCATCTATTCAGTGTTCCACACAGTCCTCCTGTAGGAACTGTAGGAACTGTAGGAACTAAACCATCTATTCAATGTTCCACACAGTCCTCCTGTAGGAACTGTAGGAACTGTAGGAACTAAACCATCTATTCAATGTTCCACACAGTCCTCCTGTAGGAACTGTAGGAACTAAACCATCTATTCAGTGTTCCACACAATCCTCCTGTAGGAACTGTAGGAACTGTAGGAACTAAACCATCTATTCAATGTTCCACACAGTCCTCCTGTAGGAACTGTAGGAACTGTAGGAACTAAACCATCTATTCAATGTTCCACACAGTCCTCCTGTAGGAACTGTAGGAACTGTAGGAACTAAACCATCTATTCAATGTTCCACACAGTCCTCCTGTAGGAACTGTAGGAACTGTAGGAACTAAACCATCTATTCAATGTTCCACACAGTCCTCCTGTAGGAACTGTAGGAACTAAACCATCTATTCAGTGTTCCACACAGTCCTCCTGTAGGAACTGTAGGAACTAAACCATCTATTCAGTGTTCCACACAGTCCTCCTGTAGGAACTGTAGGAACTGTAGGAACTAAACCATCTATTCAATGTTCCACACAGTCCTCCTGTAGGAACTGTAGGAACTAAACCATCTATTCAATGTTCCACACAGTCCTCCTGTAGGAACTGTAGGAACTGTAGGAACTAAACCATCTATTCAATGTTCCACACAGTCCTCCTGTAGGAACTGTAGGAACTAAACCATCTATTCAGTGTTCCACACAGTCCTCCTGTAGGAACTGTAGAAACTGTAGGAACTAAACCATCTATTCAATGTTCCACACAGTCCTCCTGTAGGAACTGTAGGAACTAAACCATCTATTCAATGTTCCACACAGTCCTCCTGTAGGAACTGTAGGAACTAAACCATCTATTCAGTGTTCCACACAGTCCTCCTGTAGGAACTGTAGGAACTAAACCATCTATTCAATGTTCCACACAGTCCTCCTGTAGGAACTGTAGGAACTAAACCATCTATTCAGTGTTCCACAAAGTCCTCCTGTAGGAACTGTAGGAACTAAACCATCTATTCAATGTTCCACACAGTCCTCCTGTAGGAACTGTAGGAACTAAACCATCTATTCAGTGTTCCACACAGTCCTCCTGTAGGAACTAAACCATCTATTCAGTGTTCCACACAGTCCTCCTGTAGGAACTGTAGGAACTAAACCATCTATTCAATGTTCCACAC
Source organism: Sphaeramia orbicularis (assembly GCF_902148855.1). Classification (NCBI taxonomy): domain Eukaryota; kingdom Metazoa; phylum Chordata; class Actinopteri; order Kurtiformes; family Apogonidae; genus Sphaeramia; species Sphaeramia orbicularis. Next base: position 1,495,751 of record NC_043977.1, on the reverse strand, counting down.
AGTCCTCCTGTAGGAACTGTAGGAACTAAACCATGTATTCAATGTTCCACACAGTCCTCCTGTAGGAACTGTAGGAACTGTAGGAACTAAACCATCTATTCAATGTTCCACACAGTCCTCCTGTAGGAACTGTAGGAACTAAACCATCTATTCAATGTTCCACACAGTCCTCCTGTAGGAACTGTAGGAACTAAACCATCTATTCAATGTTCCACACAGTCCTCCTGTAGGAACTGTAGGAACTAAACCATCTATTCAGTGTTCCACACAGTCCTCCTGTAGGAACTGTAGGAACTAAACCATCTATTCAGTGTTCCACACAGTCCTCCTGTAGGAACTGTAGGAACTGTAGGAACTAAACCATCTATTCAGTGTTCCACACAGTCCTCCTGTAGGAACTGTAGGAACTGTAGGAACTAAACCATCTATTCAATGTTCCACACAGTCCTCCTGTAGGAACTGTAGGAACTAAACCATCTATTCAGTGTTCCACACAGTCCTCCTGTAGGAACTGTAGGAACTAAACCATCTATTCAGTGTTCCACACAGTCCTCCTGTAGGAACTGTAGGAACTAAACCATCTATTCAATGTTCCACGCAGTCCTCCTGTAGGAACTGTAGGAACTAAACCATGTATTCAATGTTCCACACAGTCCTCCTGTAGGAACTGTAGGAACTGTAGGAACTAAACCATCTATTCAATGTTCCACACAGTCCTCCTGTAGGAACTAAACCATCTATTCAATGTTCCACACAGTCCTCCTGTAGGAACTGTAGGAACTAAACCATCTATTCAATGTTCCACACAGTCCTCCTGTAGGAACTGTAGGAACTAAACCATCTATTCAGTGTTCCACACAGTCCTCCTGTAGGAACTGTAGGAACTAAACCATCTATTCAGTGTTCCACACAGTCCTCCTGTAGGAACTGTAGGAACTGTAGGAACTAAACCATCTATTCAATGTTCCACACAGTCCTCCTGTAGGAACTGTAGGAACTGTAGGAACTAAACCATCTATTCAATGTTCCACACAGTCCTCCTGTAGGAACTGTAGGAACTAAACCATCTATTCAATGTTCCACACAGTCCTCCTGTAGGAACTGTAGGAACTAAACCATCTATTCAATGTTCTACACAGTCCTCCTGTAGGAACTGTAGGAACTGTAGGAACTAAACCGTCTATTCAATGTTCCACACAGTCCTCCTGTAGGAACTGTAGGAACTAAACCATCTATTCAATGTTCCACACAGTCCTCCTGTAGGAACTGTAGGAACTAAACCATCTATTCAGTGTTCCACACAGTCCTCCTGTAGGAACTGTAGGAACTAAACCATCTATTCAATGTTCCACACAGTCCTCCTGTAGGAACTGTAGGAACTAAACCATCTATTCAGTGTTCCACACAGTCCTGTAGGAACTGTAGGAACTAAACCATCTATTCAATGTTCCACACAGTCCTCCTGTAGGAACTGTAGGAACTAAACCATCTATTCAGTGTTCCACACAGTCCTCCTGTAGGAACTGTAGGAACTAAACCATCTATTCAGTGTTCCACACAGTCCTCCTGTAGGAACTGTAGGAACTAAACCGTCTATTCAATGTTCCACACAGTCCTCCTGTAGGAACTGTAGGAACTAAACCATCTATTCAATGTTCCACACAGTCCTCCTGTAGGAACTGTAGAAACTAAACCATCTATTCAGTGTTCCACACAGTCCTCCTGTAGGAACTGTAGGAACTGTAGGAACTAAACCATCTATTCAATGTTCCACACAGTCCTCCTGTAGGAACTGTAGGAACTGTAGGAACTAAACCATCTATTCAATGTTCCACACAGTCCTCCTGTAGGAACTGTAGGAACTGTAGGAACTAAACCATCTATTCAATGTTCCACACAGTCCTCCTGTAGGAACTGTAGGAACTAAACTATCTATTCAATGTTCCACACAGTCCTCCTGTAGGAACTGTAGGAACTGTAGGAACTAAACCATCTATTCAATGTTCCACACAGTCCTCCTGTAGGAACTGTAGGAACTAAACTATCTATTCAATGTTCCACACAGTCCTCCTGTAGGAACTGTAGGAACTAAACCATCTATTCAGTGTTCCACACAGTCCTCCTGTAGGAACTGTAGGAACTGTAGGAACTAAACCATCTATTCAATGTTCCACACAGTCCTCCTGTAGGAACTGTAGGAACTAAACCATCTATTCAGTGTTCCACACAGTCCTCCTGTAGGAACTGTAGGAACTGTAGGAACTAAACCATCTATTCAATGTTCCACACAGTCCTCCTGTAGGAACTGTAGGAACTGTAGGAACTAAACCATCTATTCAATGTTCCACACAGTCCTCCTGTAGGAACTGTAGGAACTAAACCATCTATTCAGTGTTCCACACAATCCTCCTGTAGGAACTGTAGGAACTGTAGGAACTAAACCATCTATTCAATGTTCCACACAGTCCTCCTGTAGGAACTGTAGGAACTGTAGGAACTAAACCATCTATTCAATGTTCCACACAGTCCTCCTGTAGGAACTGTAGGAACTGTAGGAACTAAACCATCTATTCAATGTTCCACACAGTCCTCCTGTAGGAACTGTAGGAACTGTAGGAACTAAACCATCTATTCAATGTTCCACACAGTCCTCCTGTAGGAACTGTAGGAACTAAACCATCTATTCAGTGTTCCACACAGTCCTCCTGTAGGAACTGTAGGAACTAAACCATCTATTCAGTGTTCCACACAGTCCTCCTGTAGGAACTGTAGGAACTGTAGGAACTAAACCATCTATTCAATGTTCCACACAGTCCTCCTGTAGGAACTGTAGGAACTAAACCATCTATTCAATGTTCCACACAGTCCTCCTGTAGGAACTGTAGGAACTGTAGGAACTAAACCATCTATTCAATGTTCCACACAGTCCTCCTGTAGGAACTGTAGGAACTAAACCATCTATTCAGTGTTCCACACAGTCCTCCTGTAGGAACTGTAGGAACTGTAGGAACTAAACCATCTATTCAATGTTCCACACAGTCCTCCTGTAGGAACTGTAGGAACTAAACCATCTATTCAATGTTCCACACAGTCCTCCTGTAGGAACTGTAGGAACTAAACCATCTATTCAGTGTTCCACACAGTCCTCCTGTAGGAACTGTAGGAACTGTAGGAACTAAACCATCTATTCAATGTTCCACACAGTCCTCCTGTAGGAACTGTAGGAACTAAACCATCTATTCAGTGTTCCACACAGTCCTCCTGTAGGAACTGTAGGAACTAAACCATCTATTCAATGTTCCACACAGTCCTCCTGTAGGAACTGTAGGAACTAAACCATCTATTCAGTGTTCCACACAGTCCTCCTGTAGGAACTAAACCATCTATTCAGTGTTCCACACAGTCCTCCTGTAGGAACTGTAGGAACTAAACCATCTATTCAATGTTCCACACAGTCCTCCTGTAGGAACTGTAGGAACTAAACCATGTATTCAATGTTCCACACAGTCCTCCTGTAGGAACTGTAGGAACTGTAGGAACTAAACCATCTATTCAATGTTCCACACAGTCCTCCTGTAGGAACTGTAGGAACTAAACCATCTATTCAATGTTCCACACAGTCCTCCTGTAGGAACTGTAGGAACTAAACCATCTATTCAATGTTCCACACAGTCCTCCTGTAGGAACTGTAGGAACTAAACCATCTATTCAGTGTTCCACACAGTCCTCCTGTAGGAACTGTAGGAACTAAACCATCTATTCAGTGTTCCACACAGTCCTCCTGTAGGAACTGTAGGAACTGTAGGAACTGTAGGAACTAAACCATCTATTCAGTGTTCCACACAGTCCTCCTGTAGGAACTGTAGGAACTGTAGGAACTAAACCATCTATTCAATGTTCCACACAGTCCTCCTGTAGGAACTGTAGGAACTAAACCATCTATTCAGTGTTCCACACAGTCCTCCTGTAGGAACTGTAGGAACTAAACCATCTATTCAGTGTTCCACACAGTCCTCCTGTAGGAACTGTAGGAACTAAACCATCTATTCAATGTTCCACACAGTCCTCCTGTAGGAACTGTAGGAACTAAACCATGTATTCAATGTTCCACACAGTCCTCCTGTAGGAACTGTAGGAACTGTAGGAACTAAACCATCTATTCAATGTTCCACACAGTCCTCCTGTAGGAACTGTAGGAACTAAACCATCTATTCAATGTTCCACACAGTCCTCCTGTAGGAACTGTAGGAACTAAACCATCTATTCAATGTTCCACACAGTCCTCCTGTAGGAACTGTAGGAACTAAACCATCTATTCAGTGTTCCACACAGTCCTCCTGTAGGAACTGTAGGAACTAAACCATCTATTCAGTGTTCCACACAGTCCTCCTGTAGGAACTGTAGGAACTGTAGGAACTAAACCATCTATTCAATGTTCCACACAGTCCTCCTGTAGGAACTGTAGGAACTGTAGGAACTAAACCATCTATTCAATGGTCCACACAGTCCTCCTGTAGGAACTGTAGGAACTAAACCATCTATTCAATGTTCCACACAGTCCTCCTGTAGGAACTGTAGGAACTGTAGGAACTAAACCATCTATTCAATGTTCCACACAGTCCTCCTGTAGGAACTGTAGGAACTGTAGGAACTAAACCGTCTATTCAATGTTCCACACAGTCCTCCTGTAGGAACTGTAGGAACTAAACCATCTATTCAATGTTCCACACAGTCCTCCTGTAGGAACTGTAGGAACTAAACCATCTATTCAGTGTTCCACACAGTCCTCCTGTAGGAACTGTAGGAACTAAACCATCTATTCAATGTTCCACACAGTCCTCCTGTAGGAACTGTAGGAACTAAACCATCTATTCAGTGTTCCACACAGTCCTCCTGTAGGAACTGTAGGAACTAAACCATCTATTCAATGTTCCACACAGTCCTCCTGTAGGAACTGTAGGAACTAAACCATCTATTCAGTGTTCCACACAGTCCTCCTGTAGGAACTGTAGGAACTAAACCATCTATTCAGTGTTCCACACAGTCCTCCTGTAGGAACTGTAGGAACTAAACCATCTATTCAATGTTCCACACAGTCCTCCTGTAGGAACTGTAGGAACTAAACCATCTATTCAGTGTTCCACACAGTCCTCCTGTAGGAACTGTAGGAACTAAACCATCTATTCAGTGTTCCACACAGTCCTCCTGTAGGAACTGTAGGAACTGTAGGAACTAAACCATCTATTCAATGTTCCACACAGTCCTCCTGTAGGAACTGTAGGAACTAAACCATCTATTCAGTGTTCCACACAGTCCTCCTGTAGGAACTGTAGGAACTAAACCATCTATTCAATGTTCCACACAGTCCTCCTGTAGGAACTGTAGGAACTAAACCATCTATTCAGTGTTCCACACAGTCCTCCTGTAGGAACTGTAGGAACTAAACCATCTATTCAGTGTTCCACACAGTCCTCCTGTAGGAACTGTAGGAACTAAACCATCTATTCAATGTTCCACACAGTCCTCCTGTAGGAACTGTAGGAACTAAACCATCTATTCAGTGTTCCACACAGTCCTCCTGTAGGAACTGTAGGAACTAAACCATCTATTCAATGTTCCACACAGTCCTCCTGTAGGAACTGTAGGAACTGTAGGAACTAAACCATCTATTCAATGTTCCACACAGTCCTCCTGTAGGAACTGTAGGAACTAAACCATCTATTCAATGTTCCACACAGTCCTCCTGTAGGAACTGTAGGAACTAAACCATCTATTCAGTGTTCCACACAGTCCTCCTGTAGGAACTGTAGGAACTAAACCATCTATTCAATGTTCCACACAGTCCTCCTGTAGGAACTGTAGGAACTAAACCATCTATTCAGTGTTCCACACAGTCCTCCTGTAGGAACTAAACCATCTATTCAGTGTTCCACACAGTCCTCCTGTAGGAACTGTAGGAACTAAACCATCTATTCAATGTTCCACACAGTCCTCCTGTAGGAACTGTAGGAACTAAACCATGTATTCAATGTTCCACACAGTCCTCCTGTAGGAACTGTAGGAACTGTAGGAACTAAACCATCTATTCAATGTTCCACACAGTCCTCCTGTAGGAACTGTAGGAACTAAACCATCTATTCAGTGTTCCACACAGTCCTCCTGTAGGAACTGTAGGAACTAAACCATCTATTCAATGTTCCACACAGTCCTCCTGTAGGAACTGTAGGAACTAAACCATCTATTCAGTGTTCCACACAGTCCTCCTGTAGGAACTGTAGGAACTAAACCATCTATTCAGTGTTCCACACAGTCCTCCTGTAGGAACTGTAGGAACTAAACCATCTATTCAATGTTCCACACAGTCCTCCTGTAGGAACTGTAGGAACTAAACCATCTATTCAGTGTTCCACACAGTCCTCCTGTAGGAACTGTAGGAACTAAACCATCTATTCAATGTTCCACACAGTCCTCCTGTAGGAACTGTAGGAACTGTAGGAACTAAACCATCTATTCAATGTTCCACACAGTCCTCCTGTAGGAACTGTAGGAACTAAACCATCTATTCAATGTTCCACACAGTCCTCCTGTAGGAACTGTAGGAACTAAACCATCTATTCAGTGTTCCACACAGTCCTCCTGTAGGAACTGTAGGAACTAAACCATCTATTCAATGTTCCACACAGTCCTCCTGTAGGAACTGTAGGAACTAAACCATCTATTCAGTGTTCCACACAGTCCTCCTGTAGGAACTAAACCATCTATTCAGTGTTCCACACAGTCCTCCTGTAGGAACTGTAGGAACTAAACCATCTATTCAATGTTCCACACAGTCCTCCTGTAGGAACTGTAGGAACTAAACCATGTATTCAATGTTCCACACAGTCCTCCTGTAGGAACTGTAGGAACTGTAGGAACTAAACCATCTATTCAATGTTCCACACAGTCCTCCTGTAGGAACTGTAGGAACTAAACCATCTATTCAATGTTCCACACAGTCCTCCTGTAGGAACTGTAGGAACTAAACCATCTATTCAATGTTCCACACAGTCCTCCTGTAGGAACTGTAGGAACTAAACCATCTATTCAGTGTTCCACACAGTCCTCCTGTAGGAACTGTAGGAACTAAACCATCTATTCAGTGTTCCACACAGTCCTCCTGTAGGAACTGTAGGAACTGTAGGAACTGTAGGAACTAAACCATCTATTCAGTGTTCCACACAGTCCTCCTGTAGGAACTGTAGGAACTGTAGGAACTAAACCATCTATTCAATGTTCCACACAGTCCTCCTGTAGGAACTGTAGGAACTAAACCATCTATTCAGTGTTCCACACAGTCCTCCTGTAGGAACTGTAGGAACTAAACCATCTATTCAGTGTTCCACACAGTCCTCCTGTAGGAACTGTAGGAACTAAACCATCTATTCAATGTTCCACACAGTCCTCCTGTAGGAACTGTAGGAACTAAACCATGTATTCAATGTTCCACACAGTCCTCCTGTAGGAACTGTAGGAACTGTAGGAACTAAACCATCTATTCAATGTTCCACACAGTCCTCCTGTAGGAACTGTAGGAACTAAACCATCTATTCAATGTTCCACACAGTCCTCCTGTAGGAACTGTAGGAACTAAACCATCTATTCAGTGTTCCACACAGTCCTCCTGTAGGAACTGTAGGAACTAAACCATCTATTCAATGTTCCACACAGTCCTCCTGTAGGAACTGTAGGAACTAAACCATCTATTCAGTGTTCCACACAGTCCTCCTGTAGGAACTGTAGGAACTAAACCATCTATTCAGTGTTCCACACAGTCCTCCTGTAGGAACTGTAGGAACTGTAGGAACTAAACCATCTATTCAATGTTCCACACAGTCCTCCTGTAGGAACTGTAGGAACTAAACCATCTATTCAGTGTTCCACACAGTCCTCCTGTAGGAACTGTAGGAACTAAACCATCTATTCAATGTTCCACACAGTCCTCCTGTAGGAACTGTAGGAACTGTAGGAACTAAACCATCTATTCAATGTTCCACACAGTCCTCCTGTAGGAACTGTAGGAACTAAACCATCTATTCAATGTTCCACACAGTCCTCCTGTAGGAACTGTAGGAACTAAACCATCTATTCAGTGTTCCACACAGTCCTCCTGTAGGAACTGTAGGAACTAAACCATCTATTCAATGTTCCACACAGTCCTCCTGTAGGAACTGTAGGAACTAAACCATCTATTCAGTGTTCCACACAGTCCTCCTGTAGGAACTGTAGGAACTAAACCATCTATTCAGTGTTCCACACAGTCCTCCTGTAGGAACTGTAGGAACTGTAGGAACTAAACCATCTATTCAATGTTCCACACAGTCCTCCTGTAGGAACTGTAGGAACTAAACCATCTATTCAGTGTTCCACACAGTCCTCCTGTAGGAACTGTAGGAACTAAACCATCTATTCAATGTTCCACACAGTCCTCCTGTAGGAACTGTAGGAACTGTAGGAACTAAACCATCTATTCAATGTTCCACACAGTCCTCCTGTAGGAACTGTAGGAACTAAACCATCTATTCAATGTTCCACACAGTCCTCCTGTAGGAACTGTAGGAACTAAACCATCTATTCAGTGTTCCACACAGTCCTCCTGTAGGAACTGTAGGAACTGTAGGAACTAAACCAGTGTTTTTCACCCTTGGGGTTGGGACCCTATGTGGGGTCGCCTGAAATGTCTAGTAATTGATAAAAATAACAAAAAAACTTACTGATAAAAAATCTGTGGTGAGTTGACAGAGCCAATCCCAGTCCATAACAGACAAACTGAAGGTGAAACTGCAGCACTGTGCTTCTGTTTGTGTCACATGTTCACTGTGGTCAGTTTCAGATGCTGCAGCTCTTTCATAATTCCTAGTTTCAGTTCTTGTTTGTTCAGTATTAATTGTCCTCCTTGTAAATCCCAGCTGGACTGACTGGACAGATCCTGAGCCTTTAATCTACACCTGGATTTACTGCCTCTGTCCACAATAAGAGACATTATATAGACTAAATGTCCACAATAAGAGACATTATATAGACTAAATGTCCACAATAATAGACATTATACAGACTAAATGTCCACAATAATAGACATTATATAGACTAAATGTCCACAATAATAGACATTATATAGACTAAATGTCCACAATAATAGACATTATACAGACTAAATGTCCACAATAATAGACATTATACAGACTAAATGTCCACAATAATAGACATTATATAGACTAAATGTCCACAATAATAGACATTATATAGACTAAATGTCCACAATAATAGACATTATACAGACTAAATGTCCACAATAATAGACATTATACAAACTAAATGTCCACAATAAGAGACATTATATAGACTAAATGTCCACAATAATAGACATTATATAGACTAAATGTCCACAATAATAGACATTATACAGACTAAATGTCCACAATAATAGACATTATACAAACTAAATGTCCACAATAAGAGACATTATACAGACTAAATGTCCACAATAATAGACATTATATAGACTAAATGTCCACAATAATAGACATTATACAGACTAAATGTCCACAATAAGAGACATTATATAGACTAAATGTCCACAATAATAGACATTATACAGACTAACTGTCCACAATAAGAGACATTATATAGACTAAATGTCCACAATAAGAGACATTATACAGACTAAATGTCCACAATAATAGACATTATACAGACTAAATGTCCACAATAATAGACATTATATAGACTAAATGTCCACAATAATAGACATTATACAGACTAATTGTCCACAATAAGAGACATTATATAGACTAAATGTCCACAATAAGAGACATTATACAGACTAAATGTCCACAATAAGAGACATTATATAGACTAAATGTCCACAATAATAGACATTATACAAACTAAATATCCACAATAAGAGACATTATATAGACTAAATGTCCACAATAATAGACATTATATAGACTAAATGTCCAAAATAATAGACATTATACAGACTAAATGTCCACAATAAGAGACATTATACAGACTAAATGTCCACAATAATAGACATTATATAGACTAAATGTCCACAATAATAGACATTATACAAACTAAATGTCCACAATAAGAGACATTATATAGACTAAATGTCCACAATAATAGACATTATATAGACTAAATGTCCACAATAAGAGACATTATACAGACTAAATGTCCACAATAATAGACATTATACAGACTAAATGTCCACAATAAGAGACATTATATAGACTAAATGTCCACAATAATAGACATTATATAGACTAAATGTCCACAATAATAGACATTATATAGACTAAATGTCCACAATAGTAGACATTATACAGACTAAATGTCCTCTAACATTAATGTTTCTTTGCAACATAGTATAGCAAACTATTACATGATCAAAAACAAATTAATTTTAGCAAAAAAAAAAATCTGTTTTGAATGTCTGGGGTCACCAGAAATTTGTGATGTTAAAATGGGGTCAGGAGCTAAAAAAGGTTGGAAGTACTGAACTAAAAGATCTTCTCTGTGAATATTTGTGCATTTGTTCAGATATACTGTCAGTCACATTGATCTCTAGTGCTTTTATGTATGCATCAGTCAGACGTATGTCAGTGTGCAGTTACTGTTTAAATGTTTGTGTCCTCCATGAAACACCAGACGAACCACAGAATGATGTCAACCTTAAATATGATGAATCTGAGAACAAATACTGATTTCATAGGACACAAATACCAGACTGACCTCCCATATAGAAGAACAGCTGATCTGATATTGGCTTCATGCTCAGAATACTGTGGACATTATTTTCTTGTTGTTGGCTTATAAAGGAACCTGTTGGTCCAACCAGAGCGGTACAGAAGACAGAGTTACGACACGTCCATAGACTGAATGAGAAAAACAACACTCTCAGATTAAACTATGTTCAGTTTTTTTTCAGAGGTGAAAGTGGACGTGACTGCAGATGTCCACACGATGACTGACCGCTGTTCTGGACATTAAACTACATTCAGCTGTTTTTTTTTGTGCTTTAGAATGTCCTTGTTCTTCTTCTGCTGTCGGACCGAAACAGACAAAACCACCACTGGATCTTCCTCTTCTTCATCTTGTAGCTGTAGAAGTTTCAGTCTTGTGGACGTTATTACCATCTCGAATGCAATGATCAGGACATGGGATGGGGTCCACGTCCACTGATTATATACCAATCTAAATATTCTGAAACAGTGTAAGATCTTCCTACCAACGACTTCAGAGTGCGGTGAGTTTCACGTAGGGCTGACGTACATTCAACTTACAACACAATAATTCGTGAAGTGGCCATAGGTCTAATGCAGGAAGGTCCCAAGGCACCGAGGGCCGTGGCAACTGTACGGTGTTCCTACGACACAAAATCACATTATTTTCTCAAGGAGGCCTCAAGTTGCTCTTGTGGCAGCCGAACGGACGTAAGAAACTACTGCTGCCTCCACCAGTGTCTACGAACCCCACAACTCCTACGAACCCAGAGATTCATACAAACGACGAAGCTTTGTGACTGAGGCTTAACATACGTACAGTAGTGACACAACGGTTCTAAACAGACCAGTGGGTGGTTTATTTATATATTTACCTGTATGGAACCTGTATGTTCAAGAAAACAAAGGCCAGGACCAACACAACAGGCACATGTTTACCTGTACCTGGAGTAAAATTCTACAACAACCTTAATAAAAAATTCAAAACATGCACATCAGGCACTATATTTAAAAGGATGGTTAAAACTCTGGTGTTCAATAAATATAAAATATCAGGATAAACTAAGCCAATTATCAGTATGAATCGAACATTTTGCTTAGATGATATTATTTGTTTATTTATATTGTTGTTTCAAACTGTCTTGTTATCTTGTTCTGTTTCTGTAACTTTCCTTCTTGTAAATAAAGTAGACAGAAATCAGCTGTTACTTCTGCTTCTACCTCTTTTCACTCATGTTTAATCTAGAAATCCAAACTGTATGAATGTCGGCTCACATGTGCCTACAGCTCTTCTGTGTCTGTGTTCATATTAAATCAGTCTCAGTGAATCCAAAGGAACTTTGTGTTGGTAAATGACAGTTGTTCAAATGGACAGGATTTCAGTTCTGTTCAACATGTTGATGCTCATATGAACTATGTTTTCAGCTCCAAAATGAACCATTTCAGCACAATTAATGCTATATTTTCATGTCACAAATGGACAAGTTCTATTTGAACTGAACTGAGCTGAAAAACAAATCTTCTCTTCTTTTGGATTCCCCAGTTTTTCTTCCCAGATTCTCTCCTCCATATCACATGTTTTATTTGTACAGGTTCAGTCTGGAGTATGGTGCTGATCCATCCTGCTTCTGTTCCACCAACACATACATGAAGAATGGCACACAGCACTGTTTACATCAACACTTTTACAATAAGAAGCATTTTTAGACACAAAGAACAATTCTAGATTGTTCTTTCCTCTTTAGTCTGATGCTAAACTATCCAATAAATAATAGTGCTCCTAGTTTTTGCACAGGGATCATTAGTGTAAACGCTGACATGGCTGCAGAGCATCAGTATGATGGGATCCACAACAACCATGTCACATCCGTCCACTGACACATTTAGTGTTTTTGTGTCAGCTGGGATTGTTTTAGATCCACAATACCAACATTTATGAAGAAGAGCACAATTAGCAATAGGAAGTCTAGAAGTTTATTCCTAATAAAGTACTGGGACTGACCAGAGCATCATGGGTAATGTCACATCCGTCCACCAGCAAAAGTTTTCACATCCACGTGCTATTCCAAATCCAATATTTATGAAACTAGAGCTTCCACTGTCAGAGAATATCAGTAGTCTGTGCACAAATGGATTAGCATTATTTACACACACTTCTATGACTGCAGGACAACTGTTCTGGACACAAATGGAAACTCATTTGACCCCCGACGGACATTTCAGCTGCTGATGTTTAATCTAGAAATCCAAACTGTATGTATGTATGCATCATGTTTTCTTAAATGGATAAATAAATTACACCCACTACCTGTGATAATGCACTCAGTCCTGTCTGTCCCATAGAAGAACATGTCAGCGTGATGTTTGTTTGGAACTATTGAGGCTTACATGAACCATCTGATCACCATAGGCAACATCAAAGCGTGTCCCAACTCTCTCTCTCTATGGCTCTGGTCCCAGTAGAACAGAGCGAGTCAACAGTTTGGGTAATGTCCCCAAATTTGACTTTAATACACTGTGTTCCCCACAGAATAAGCACATTACCATATAAGTGTGGTAATTACAGTAAGTACGGTGGTACTGAGGTGTGAAATACAAGTGCAGGAAGAATTCACCGACTGGAGGGAAAATGAAGAGACACACAGACATAAACAGTGGAGTTCCAGAGTTCCAGCTGACTTCTGCTGCTCACTGTGTACTTGTGTGTCCATATGTGTGGGTCAGTGTGTAGTTGTGTGTTCATATGTGTGGGTCAGTGTGTACTTGTGTGTCCATATGTGTGGGTCAGTGTGTACTTGTGTGTCCATATGTGTGGGTCAGTGTGTACTTGTGTGTCCATATGTGTGGGTCAGTGTGTACTTGTGTGTCCATATGTGTGGGTCAGTGTGTAGTTGTGTGTTCATATGTGTTGTGGGTCAGTGTGTAGTTGTGTGTTCATATGTGTTGTGGGTCAGTGTGTAGTTGTGTGTTCATATGTGTTGTGGGTCAGTGTGCAGTTGTGTGTTCATATGTGTTGTGGGTCAGTGTGCAGTTGTGTGTCAGTGTGCAGTTGTGTGTTCATATGTGTTGTGGGTCAGTGTGCAGTTGTGTGTTCGTATGTGTTGTGGGTCAGTGTGCAGTTGTGTGTTCATATGTGTTGTGGGTCAGTGTGCAGTTGTGTGTCAGTGTGCAGTTGTGTGTTCATATGTGTTGTGGGTCAGTGTGCAGTTGTGTGTTCATATGTGTTGTGGGTCAGTGTGCAGTTGTGTGTTCATATGTGTTGTGGGTCAGTGTGCAGTTGTGTGTTCGTATGTGTTGTGGGTCAGTGTGTAGTTGTGTGTTCGTATGTGTTGTGGGTCAGTGTGCAGTTGTGTGTTCGTATGTGTTGTGGGTCAGTGTGCAGTTGTGTGTTCGTATGTGTTGTGGGTCAGTGTGCAGTTGTGTGTTCATATGTGTTGTGGGTCAGTGTGCAGTTGTGTGTTCATATGTGTTGTGGGTCAGTGTGCAGTTGTGTGTTCATATGTGTTGTGGGTCAGTGTGCAGTTGTGTGTTCATATGTGTTGTGGGTCAGTGTGCAGTTGTGTGTTCATATGTGTTGTGGGTCAGTGTGCAGTTGTGTGTTCATATGTGTTGTGGGTCAGTGTGCAGTTGTGTGCTCAGATCAGTTTCCTGGATCCTGTGTGCTGGGCGTCCTGTGCACTCACTGATCAGCCCATCTGTTTCTAAAGTGGGTCTGATTGCAAACATTCCTCATAGAGTGTGAACTCACTGCTGTCACACCAACAGTCTGTTCAATCTGCACCACTGCGGGGGGGGGGGGGGGGGGGGGGGGGGTGGAAGAGCGCTGAGCGAACGGTGCTGGACTTTGACAACTACATTCTAGACCCTCAGCCTGTTTGGACCAGCCATCTGCATTCAGCACATCCACTGGTTTAGACTTTCACTGGAACACTGCTTGGATGAACCCTTAAACAAGGTTATTATCGTTAACGAAAACTAACGAAATGACCAAAACTAGAACTGTAAAAACATTTTTGTTAACTGAAATAAATAAAAACTATAATTAAAAGAAAAAAAAATGATAAGTAACTGAAACTGTATTGTGTGTTTATAAAACTAACTACAACGGATACAAATTCTGGATCAAATTCCCTTCGTTTTCGTCTTTGTCAATGTCAGATTGATGTTAAATCGATTTATTTCGCTCGAGCAATTTTCTGTGCTGTCTCCATACGACACTTTTTGCTCCGTCACTTGTGTTCACTTGTGGTTTCCAGTCGTCTTCTGGTCCCCACTCTACCTGGAAACATGGAGACTAAAGCAGCAGAGTCCTGTCTGGGATTGATTTGAATAGGAGCACAGAGAAGAAGAGAAAAGAGACGACAAGAAAAGCACTCGGAGAGCGCAGACCTCCGCCAAGACAGATCTGCCCCCCCCCCCCATCACCAAAATTTAATCATTTCTTCCTTGTGCCAGTATCAACATTTCCTGAAAATTTCATGAAAATCCGTCCATAACTTTTTGAGTTATCTTGCTAACACACAAACAAACAAACAAACAAACACGCATGCACACAAACACACAAAGCAAAGTGATCACAAAGAGGAAACAAAACTAAAATTAAAACTAAGCATTTAGAAAATAATGAAAACTAATAAAAACTATCAAACCTGCTCCAAAAACTAATTAAAACGAACTGACTTAGAGAAAAAAAGTCAGAACTACTACGACTACTGCGTGGGTTCTCTCTGGTACTCTGGCTCCTCCCACCATCCAAACACAATCACTGATAGGTTAACTGGTTCATCTAAATTGCCCATAAGTGTGAATATGAGAGTGACTGTTTGTATGTTCAGTCCTGTGATGAACTGGCGAAATGTCCAGGGTGAACCCCGCCTTCGCCCCTATGCAGCTGGGATAGGCTCCAGGAGACCCCCGTGACCCTAGTGAGGATAAAGCGGGTTCAGAAAATGAATGAATGAAAGTCAAAACTAAATAAAACTAAACTAGAATGAAAAATCTGAAACTATTCGACCCTTGCCCTCACAGACCCACAGATACTTTTGGGGCAGTTCCTGGATTCATTTTTGTCTCTATTTTGACCTTTTCTTAGGTGATTTATCCCCATTTATTATAATATTATCCTCTGTATTTCATGTTTTTTCAGTTAAAATCACATGTTTTTCTGTATTTAATTCAATGATCCTGTAGATGTTCATTAAAGCTCAGGTTAAAGTTGATGGTTCTTCTATAAAAACAGATCCAACTGAATAAACAGTGTCTGTTTCAGTCCAGTCTGTCCTGAACTGAACATAAACCCAGTGTGTCCATCCACTGGCACTGATCCAACTGCATGGGTTTGACTGGAGAAGCAATGTTGGAGAAGATGACGGGGTTTCCACGGTAACTACGGAGCCTCTGAACGTCCAAATATGGTCATATCTGATGACCATGAAAAGATGAAGAACTGTATTTGACACCAATTATTGACATGGATTAATAGGATTAGAGGATCAACAGGAATTAAACAGTTTAGATCAGTAGATGGATTAGGTTAAAGGTGGACGTTTGGGTCTGTAAGGGTTAAAGGAGGACGTTTGGGTCTGTAAGGGTTAAAGGTGGACGTTTGGGTCTGTAAGGGTTAAAGGTGGACGTCTGGGTCTGTAAGGGTTAAAGGAGGACGTTTGGGTCTGTAAGGGTTAAAGGTGGACGTTTGGGTCTGTAAGGGTTAAAGGAGGACGTTTGGGTCTGTAAGGGTTAAAGGAGGACGTTTGGGTCTGTAAGGGTTAAAGGTGGACGTTTGGGTCTGTAAGGGTTAAAGGAGGACGTTTGGGCCTTTAAGGGTTAAAGGAGGACGTTTGGGTCTGTAAGGGTTAAAGGCGGACGTTTGGGTCTGTAAGGGTTAAAGGCGGACGTTTGGGTCTGTAAGGGTTAAAGGTGGACGTTTGGGCCTTTAAGGGTTAAAGGTGGACGTTTGGGCCTTTAAGGGTTAAAGGCGGACGTTTGGGTCTGTAAGGGTTAAAGGCGGACGTTTGGGTCTGTAAGGGTTAAAGGCGGACGTTTGGGTCTGTAAGGGTTAAAGGCGGACGTTTGGGTCTCTAAGGGTTAAAGGCGGACGTTTGGGTCTGTAAGGGTTAAAGGCGGACGTTTGGGTCTGTAAGGGTTAAAGGTGGACGTTTGGGCCTTTAAGGGTTAAAGGTGGACGTTTGGGTCTGTAAGGGTTAAAGGCGGACGTTTGGGTCTGTAAGGGTTAAAGGCGGACGTTTGGGTCTGTAAGGGTTAAAGGTGGATGTTTGGGTCTGTAAGGGTTAAAGGTGGACGTTTGGGTCTGTAAGGGTTAAAGGCGGACGTTTGGGTCTGTAAGGGTTAAAGGTGGACGTTTGGGCCTTTAAGGGTTAAAGGTGGACGTTTGGGTCTGTAAGGGTTAAAGGCGGACGTTTGGGTCTGTAAGGGTTAAAGGCGGACGTTTGGGTCTGTAAGGGTTAAAGGTGGACGTTTGGGTCTGTAAGGGTTAAAGGTGGATGTTTGGGTCTGTAAGGGTTAAAGGTGGACGTTTGGGCCTTTAAGGGTTAAAGGTGGACGTTTGGGTCTGTAAGGGTTAAAGGTGGATGTTTGGGTCTGTAAGGGTTAAAGGTGGACGTTTGGGTCTTTAAGGGTTAAAGGTGGACGTTTGGGTCTGTAAGGGTTAAAGGTGGACGTTTGGGTCTGTAAGGGTTAAAGGCGGACGTTTGGGTCTGTAAGGGTTAAAGGAGGACGTTTGGGCCTTTAAGGGTTAAAGGTGAAGGTTTGGGTCTGTAAGGGTTAAAGGTGGACGTTTGGGTCTGTAAGGGTTAAAGGCGGACGTTTGGGTCTGTAAGGGTTAAAGGTGGATGTTTGGGTCTGTAAGGGTTAAAGGAGGACGTTTGGGTCTGTAAGGGTTAAAGGAGGATGTTTGGGTCTGTAACGGTTAAAGGAGGACGTTTGGGTCTGTAAGGGTTAAAGGAGGACGTTTGGGTCTTTAAGGGTTAAAGGTGGACGTTTGGGTCTGTAAGGGTTAAAGGCGGACGTTTGGGTCTGTAAGGGTTAAAGGTGGATGTTTGGGTCTGTAAGGGTTAAAGGTGGACGTTTGGGCCTTTAAGAGTTAAAGGTGGACGTTTGGGTCTGTAAGGGTTAAAGGCGGACGTTTGGGTCTGTAAGGGTTAAAGGCGGACGTTTGGGTCTGTAAGGGTTAAAGGTGGATGTTTGGGTCTGTAAGGGTTAAAGGTGGACGTTTGGGTCTGTAAGGGTTAAAGGTGGATGTTTGGGTCTGTAAGGGTTAAAGGTGGACGTTTGGGCCTTTAAGGGTTAAAGGTGGACGTTTGGGTCTGTAAGGGTTAAAGGTGGATGTTTGGGTCTGTAAGGGTTAAAGGTGGACGTTTGGGCCTTTAAGGGTTAAAGGTGGACGTTTGGGTCTGTAAGGGTTAAAGGTGAAGGTTTGGGTCTGTAAGGGTTAAAGGTGGACGTTTGGGTCTGTAAGGGTTAAAGGTGAAGGTTTGGGTCTTTAAGGGTTAAAGGTGGATGTTTGGGCCTTTAAGGGTTAAAGGTGAAGGTTTGGGTCTTTAAGGGTTAAAGGTGGACGTTTGGGCCTTTAAGGGTTAAAGGTGGACGTTTGGGTCTGTAAGAGTTAAAGGTGGACGTTTGGGTCTGTAAGGGTTAAAGGTGAAGGTTTGGGTCTGTAAGGGTTAAAGGTGGACGTTTGGGCCTTTAAGGGTTAAAGGTGGACATTTGGGTCTTTAAGGGTTAAAGGTGGACATTTGGGCCTTTAAGGGTTAAAGGTGAAGGTTTGGGTCTGTAAGGGTTAAAGGTGGACGTTTGGGCCTTTAAGGGTTAAAGGTGAAGGTTTGGGTCTGTAAGGGTTAAAGGTGGACGTTTGGGCCTTTAAGGGTTAAAGGTGAAGGTTTGGGTCTGTAAGGGTTAAAGGTGGACATCTGGGTCTTTAAGGGTTAAAGGTGGACGTTTGGGTCTGTAAGGGTTAAAGGTGAAGGTTTGGGTCTTTAAGGGTTAAAGGTGGACATTTGGGCCTTTAAGGGTTAAAGGTGGACGTCTGGGCCTTTAAGGGTTAAAGGTGAAGGTTTGGGTCTGTAAGGGTTAAAGGTGGACGTTTGGGTCTTTAAGGGTTAAAGGTGAAGGTTTGGGTCTGTAAGGGTTAAAGGTGGACGTTTGGGCCTTTAAGGGTTAAATATTCTTAAAATGACCAAAGCCACATTTACTGCCTCAGTTTTAAAGTTGATTCTCTTTCTTCTTCTTCTTTTTCTGACTTTGTGACTGAAACAAAGTCACAGATAAAGGAGTTCAGACATAATTAACACCAGATCTCTGCGTGGTTAAATGTGTTTAGTGTCAGTGTCATTTGCATGGATGTAGGTTTCAGAATAATCACACACATTTTTTTCAAAATCAGCCTCTTTTTATAGAAGTCTCATTAAAAAACCCACAGTTTTTAAAGATCAGGGCAAATTGACACTAACAGTCTGATGTGGTTCACCTGCTTTCCTCTAGTGTTCACTTGAACTCAGAACTGTTTGTCTGACTCTGTCTCCAAGTCTTTGTTTTGAGGTTTGAATGATGTTGAATTAATGTTTAATGATATCAGGAGTAAAATCTGCTGTCAGATATTGAACAGATCGGGTCAGGGGGAGTTTTGGAACTTCAATATTCTGCACACTTCACTTGATTTCCACACAGTCCCAGAGTTGAACGGCTACACAACATTAATAACTGTCAGATGTGGACTGATGTGCTTTTAATGAACTTACTGCTGCTCTGGTGGAATTTAAAGCTGTGACACCAGACGGAATGGCACCGCACATGTTTGTGTAAAATCCCACATATATTCAATGACATATATCTGTATTAGATTAAAGTTGGGCTCATTTTGATGGACGTTTCAGTGGATTGGGTTATAGACATGAACCCCTATAGAAGCAGGAGGGGGTTTGTGACTGTGGACAGATCTGGTTATTTAGGTTTTATCTATTCGTCAGTATTTGTATTTATTTATGTGTTGTTCTATGTCTTTTTAATCTATTCTTGTGTTTTACTCTGTTAGTTTGTTTTTTATTTATTTCTCTGTCCAGCACTTTGGTCCACTGTGGTTGTTTTAAAGTGCTTTATAAGTAAAGTTGGACTGGACTGGACTGGATTGGATTAGATTGAACTGGATTGGATTTTTTTGGGTCCTGGAGTGGCATGTCAGCTCTATTTTTGCCCAGAAGTATCTGCTACAAAGACACTAAACACTGAGGAACAGGAAGAAAAGAGTTCAAACTGGACTGAATTTAATACAGACATTTCAGGTTGGACACATTTGTTCAGGTTAGTCACATTTTATTGGTACAGGAGAGTTTGGAAATGGAAAGATTTTCACAATTTAATGTGATTTTTTTCACTAAAACAAAGACAAATATTTGCAGTTGTCATTCTTTACAGACATAATGTCATATTATTTCCCATCAAACCCAGTAGTAAATCTGCAGTGGTTCTTCTGTGTGGGTTCTTCTGCTGTTCTTATTGGACTGTAGATCAGATTGGTCTGGATGTGGAACCCACACTAACATGAGTTCCACAGCCTGGACTGTGGAGTTTAGACACTTTGTGAATTCATCCCAGGGGTGGGACTGGAACCTTTGGGGGGGACACATGTTTGACGGCCCTGCTCTGTGTCGTCGTACTGACATAAACAGTGCTTTTAGACATTCCACCACCAGTCAAAGCCATACAGCTGGGTCAGTGTCAGCACATGTTGTCAGTTTCATTCTTCTAAGGGCTTTTTAAGGGTCCTACTGATGAAACTATTCACATTCACCCTTTGTCGACTCTTTGTAATTTTGACTAATACTGATGTTTAAACAAGAAAATTAATCCTGATTCATATGATTGGAACATTGATGAAACCTCAAATTAAAGCCCCAGAAAATAGACCATATCAGTCCTCTGTGTTTAGGATAATTACACTAATGTCTTGTAATAATTGGGTGCTGATTTACTGATTTTTAAATTATACACATTTATGAGGACATCACTGTCAAAACAAACAACAGAATGTAAATGAAAAAGGTTTTAATGTGCCACGTTGTAGCTGTTGTTTATTTCTCCGATGGCTTATAAAACTGTCATGTGGGCACTGAAAGGGTCGACATAAGGAGCTCCAGTCCATGTGAGTGACAGCCGCTTAATTACAGACTAATGTTTTAGGCTGAGCTGTATATTTGTCAGACCACTCAGTATAAGTGAGGCCTTTTATTAGACTTCATAAATAAACCGACTGGCATCAGCTGACGAATTCTAAATGTGAATGTTGTTAAACTCACCCCAGGTATGAACTGGTCTGTAATAGTCCTTCAACCTGAGGAGGACTGTCTGCTCTTCTACTCATTTCATCTTATTTTCATGACCATTGGTCTCAGTCAGCACTTTTAGGATATTTGGGTGAATCTCATGTGGATTATCATGAACCCGTACACACCCAGTGTTACTTTTATGTCAGTTCCCAAATGAAGTTTTCTCTATTTCTACCTTTAACTGAGTTATCACCAATTTCTGTTTTTCTTAATAATATTATCCTCTGTATTTTGCTTTTTTTTTGTATAAATCCTGTATTTTCCTAAATTTAATTCACAGATCATGTAGATGTTCATGAAAACAGAGTAAAATCAAAGTTAATTTTATATAAACACAAAAATGAAGAAAATGTAACTTTTTCATTAAAATTCATCATGAACTGAACATAAACCCAGTGTGTCCATCCACTGGCACTGATCCAACTGCATGGGTTTGACTGGAGAAGCAATGTTGAAGAAGATGACAGTGTTTCCACGGTAACTACGGAGCCTCTGAACGTCCAAATATGGTCATATCTGATGACCATGAAAAGATGAAGAACTGTATTTGACACCAATTATTGACATGGATTAATAGGATTAGAGGATCAACAGGAATTAAACAGTTTAGATCAGTAGATGGATTAGGTTAAAGGTGGACGTTTGGGTCTTTAAGGGTTAAAGGTGGACGTTTGGGTCTGTAAGGGTTAAAGGAGGACGTTTGGGTCTGTAAGGGTTAAAGGAGGACGTTTGGGTCTGTAAGGGTTAAAGGAGGACGTTTGGGTCTGTAAGGGTTAAAGGAGGACGTTTGGGTGTTTAAGGGTTAAAGGAGGACGTTTGGGTCTGTAAGGGTTAAAGGTGGACGTTTGGGTCTTTAAGGGTTAAAGGAGGACATTTGGGTCTGTAAGGGTTAAAGGTGGACGTTTGGGTCTGTAAGGGTTAAAGGTGGACGTTTGGGTCTTTAAGGGTTAAAGGAGGACATTTGGGTCTGTAAGGGTTAAAGGTGGACGTTTGGGTCTGTAAGGGTTAAAGGTGGACGTTTGGGTCTGTAAGGGTTAAAGGTGGACGTTTGGGTCTGTAAGGGTTAAAGGTGGACGTTTGGGTCTGTAAGGGTTAAAGGTGGACGTTTGGGTCTTTAAGGGTTAAAGGTGGACGTTTGGGTCTGTAAGGGTTAAAGGTGGACGTTTGGGTCTGTAAGGGTTAAAGGTGGACGTTTGGGTCTGTAAGGGTTAAAGGTGGACGTTTGGGTCTTTAAGGGTTAAAGGAGGACATTTGGGTCTGTAAGGGTTAAAGGTGGACGTTTGGGTCTGTAAGGGTTAAAGGTGGACGTTTGGGTCTGTAAGGGTTAAAGGTGGACGTTTGGGTGTTTAAGGGTTAAAGGTGGACGTTTGGGTCTGTAAGGGTTAAAGGTGGACGTTTGGGTGTTTAAGGGTTAAAGGTGGACGTTTGGGTCTCTAAGGGTTAAAGGTGGACGTTTGGGTCTGTAAGGGTTAAAGGTGGATGTTTGGGTCTGTAAGGGTTAAAGGTGGACGTTTGGGTCTGTAAGGGTTAAAGGTGGACGTTTGGGTCTGTGAGGGTTAAAGGTGGACGTTTGGGTCTATAAGGGTTAAAGGTGGACGTTTGGGTCTTTAAGGGTTAAAGGTGGACGTTTGGGTCTGTAAGGGTTAAAGGTGGACGTTTGGGTGTTTAAGGGTTAAAGGTGGACGTTTGGGTCTCTAAGGGTTAAAGGTGGACGTTTGGGTCTGTAAGGGTTAAAGGTGGATGTTTGGGTCTGTAAGGGTTAAAGGTGGACGTTTGGGTCTGTAAGGGTTAAAGGTGGACGTTTGGGTCTGTGAGGGTTAAAGGTGGACGTTTGGGTCTATAAGGGTTAAAGGTGGACGTCTGGGTCTTTAAGGGTTAAAGGTGGACGTTTGGGTCTGTGAGGGTTAAAGGTGGACGTTTGGGTCTGTAAGGGTTAAAGGAGGACGTTTGGGTGTTTAAGGGTTAAAGGTGGACGTTTGGGCCTTTAAGGGTTAAAGGTGGACGTTTGGGTCTGTAAGGGTTAAAGGTGGACGTTTGGGTCTGTAAGGGTTAAAGGTGGACGTTTGGGTCTGTAAGGGTTAAAGGAGGACGTTTGGGTCTGTAAGGGTTAAAGGTGGACGTTTGGGTCTGTAAGGGTTAAAGGTGGACGTTTGGGTCTGTAAGGGTTAAAGGAGGACATTTGGGTCTGTAAGGGTTAAAGGTGGACGTTTGGGTCTGTAAGGGTTAAAGGTGGACGTTTGGGTCTGTAAGGGTTAAAGGTGGACGTTTGGGTCTGTAAGGGTTAAAGGAGGACATTTGGGTCTGTAAGGGTTAAAGGTGGACGTTTGGGTCTTTAAGGGTTAAAGGTGGACGTTTGGGTCTGTAAGGGTTAAAGGTGGACGTTTGGGTCTGTAAGGGTTAAAGGTGGATGTTTGGGTGTTTAAGGGTTAAAGGTGGACGTTTGGGTCTGTAAGGGTTAAAGGTGGATGTTTGGGTGTTTAAGGGTTAAAGGTGGACGTTTGGGTCTGTAAGGGTTAAAGGTGGACGTTTGGGTCTGTAAGGGTTAAAGGTGGATGTTTGGGTCTGTAAGGGTTAAAGGTGGACGTTTGGGTCTGTAAGGGTTAAAGGTGGACGTTTGGGTCTGTAAGGGTTAAAGGTGGACGTTTGGGTCTGTGAGGGTTAAAGGTGGACGTTTGGGTCTGTAAGGGTTAAAGGAGGATGTTTGGGTGTTTAAGGGTTAAAGGAGGACGTTTGGGTCTGTGAGGGTTAAAGGTGGACGTTTGGGTGTTTAAGGGTTAAAGGAGGACATTTGGGTCTGTAAGGGTTAAAGGTGGACGTTTGGGTCTGTAAGGGTTAAAGGAGGACGTTTGGGTGTTTAAGGGTTAAAGGAGGACATTTGGGTCTGTAAGGGTTAAGGGTGGACGTTTGGGTCTGTAAGGGTTAAAGGAGGACGTTTGGGTGTTTAAGGGTTAAAGGAGGACATTTGGGTCTGTAAGGGTTAAAGGTGGACGTTTGGGTCTGTAAGGGTTAAAGGTGGACGTTTGGGTCTATAAGGGTTAAAGGTGGACGTTTGGGTCTGTAAGGGTTAAAGGTGGACGTTTGGGTCTTTAAGGGTTAAAGGTGGACGTTTGGGTCTGTAAGGGTTAAAGGAGGATGTTTGGGTGTTTAAGGGTTAAAGGAGGACGTTTGGGTCTGTGAGGGTTAAAGGTGGACGTTTGGGTGTTTAAGGGTTAAAGGAGGACATTTGGGTCTGTAAGGGTTAAGGGTGGACGTTTGGGTCTGTAAGGGTTAAAGGAGGACGTTTGGGTGTTTAAGGGTTAAAGGAGGACATTTGGGTCTGTAAGGGTTAAAGGTGGACGTTTGGGTCTGTAAGGGTTAAAGGTGGACGTTTGGGTCTGTAAGGGTTAAAGGAGGACATTTGGGTCTGTAAGGGTTAAAGGTGGACGTTTGGGTCTGTAAGGGTTAAAGGTGGACGTTTGGGTCTGTAAGGGTTAAAGGTGGACGTTTGGGTCTGTAAGGGTTAAAGGAGGACATTTGGGTCTGTAAGGGTTAAGGGTGGACGTTTGGGTCTGTAAGGGTTAAAGGTGGACATTTGGGTCTGTAAGGGTTAAAAGTGGACGTTTGGGTCTGTAAGGATTAAAGGAGGACGTTTGGGTGTTTAAGGGTTAAAGGTGGACATTTGGGTCTGTAAGGGTTAAAGGAGGACATTTGGGTCTGTAAGGGTTAAAGGTGGACGTTTGGGTCTGTAAGGGTTAAAGGAGGACATTTGGGTCTGTAAGTTGATTTCCGTCTTTTTCTGCAGATTTCATAAAACAGGTCTGTGTTCACATTGTTAGTTTTCAGATCAATTTGTTCTAAATGTTTGACTGACCACTGTATTGACCAGTAGCCGTCAGATAAGGACGTCTGGATGCTGACTTTATCCTCCTCCTTTCAAGCACTAGATTTATGTTATTATTATTATTATTATTATTATTATTATTCTGGGTAAGTTCAATCACACAAAAGCGGTGGTCAGATGTTTTGTACACCAACATAAAACCTCCATAATGAACGGCAGAACAGCGTGTATTTACTTCTTTAAATGGATGTGCAGTAGTTGGGGCTCCTGTCCATCCTCCCACAGACGTGTTTTGTGCTCCGCTCTATTATCTGAGCAGAAGACTTGGTACGGGGCCAACATGTGGAACATACACTAGACTGTAAAAGCCACAGTAGTTCACTTTGCATCAGTATAGCTGACATTGTTAAAGCTGGCATAAACAAACAGCTGTCCTGACCTTTGATTGCAGTTGTGACCTACTGAACACAAACACCTGCCGTAGCCAAATAAACCCACCACTGAGCCAAGGCTGATTTCACTTCTCGGATTCTAAGAGTATTATAGAAGGAGAC
The DNA here is from genome assembly GCF_902148855.1 of Sphaeramia orbicularis. Taxonomy (NCBI): domain Eukaryota; kingdom Metazoa; phylum Chordata; class Actinopteri; order Kurtiformes; family Apogonidae; genus Sphaeramia; species Sphaeramia orbicularis. The sequence continues at coordinate 1,470,274 of NC_043977.1, read as the reverse complement.
GGGCTGTGTTTACTGCAACCCCTCTGGCATTGGATCAAATATTCATGAAGACAAATAGTATCCAGCCTGGTCTGCAACCACAGCGTGTAATTCACATTTGGCCATCTGCACAGAAATAAGGGATTACAAGCTGTAGAAGACCTCATTTAGACCTGACACAAGACTACAGGGACAGTAGGGAGTACAGTAAAAGGAAGGCAACAGGAAACAGGTCTGCAGCCGTATATGTGTCAGAGCACACACAAGGACAGGCTGCGACGACAGCAACCACGGCAACGCGCTGGAGCTGCTCCTGGAAGGTGAACATAGCCATATGTTTCAAGGTTCTTCAGCAAATTAGAGGACTGACGCAACCCGACGAGTAAATAAGCACCAATGTGTGTGTGGAAGTGGGCCTTCACAGCAGATAGGACTGAAGATGGAAGTGGATCATCCAGACGTTCTGCTTCTAAACCAGGGGTGGTCAAACTGTGTGTGTGTGTGTGTGTGTGGGGGGGGTCTTCCCAGGGGGGGCAGGGGGGTCATGGGATCACTCCTGGGTGGTTGTTTTTTTTTGTTCTTCAGGTTAGAACAATGGTTCCAACCTTTTTTGTCTCGTGACCCAATTTTAACATCACTAATTTCTGGCAACCCCACACTTTTTTTTTTTTTTGCACAAATTAATTCATTTTTGATCCTGTAATACACAGGTGTCAAACATGCGGCCCGGGGGCCAAATTCAGGAGCCAAATTCAGCCCAATTCAATCTTAAAGGGGTCAGAACAGTAAAATAATATCATAGTAACCTATAAATAATGACAACTCCAAATTTTTCTCTTTGTTTTAGGTAAAAAAAAAAGTGTTTAATTACATGAAAAAGTTTACATTTACAAACAATGCTTGCCTGAACAAATATGAACAATATGAAATGTTTTAAGACAAGTAAGAGCAATTTAGTTTTTTATATTATGTCTGTTATTAAACATTTTGACCCTTGGTAGATCACGGAGGCATAATATTGTGAAAATTGCACTTATTTTTCTTGATAAATTTTAGTTTGTTCATGTTTTTCACATTTTCTGAAAGGATAGTTTGTAAATGCAAATGTTTTCTTGATGTAATTTTACTTTTTTCACTCTAAAACATAGTGAAAAGTTTGGAGTTGTTATATTTAGTTTTTAAAAATATATATTATGTTATTATTTTACTGGTTCTGGCCTACTTCAGATCATATTGTGCTGAATGTGGCCCCTGAACTAAAACGAGTTTGACACCCCTGCTGTAATAGTCTTCTATCCTATGTTTCAAGTACAGGATAATGTTAGAGGACATTTAGTCTGTATAATGTATATTATTGTGGACATTTAGTCTGTATAATGTCTCTTATTGTGGACATTTAGTCTATATAATGTCTATTATTGTGGACATTTAGTCTGTATAATGTCTCTTATTGTGGACATTTAGTCTGTATAATGTCTATTATTGTGGACATTTAGTCTGTATAATGTGTGTTATTGTGGACATTTAGTCTGTATAATGTCTATTATTGTGGACATTTAGTCTGTATAATGTCTATTATTGTGGACATTTAGTCTATATAATGTCTATTATTGTGGACATTTAGTCTATATAATGTCTATTATTGTGGACATTTAGTCTGTATAATGTCTATTATTGTGGACATTTAGTCTATATAATCTCTGTTATTGTGGACATTTAGTCTGTATAATGTCTATTATTGTGGACATTTAGTCTGTATAATGTCTATTATTGTGGACATTTAGTCTGTATAATGTCTATTATTGTGGACATTTAGTCTATATAATGTCTATTATTGTGGACATTTAGTCTATATAATGTCTGTTATTGTGGACATTTAGTCTGTATAATGTCTGTTATTGTGGACATTTAGTCTATATAATGTCTATTATTGTGGACATTTAGTCTATATAATGTCTGTTATTGTGGACATTTAGTCTGTATAATGTCTGTTATTGTGGACATTTAGTCTGTATAATGTCTATTATTGTGGACATTTAGTCTGTATAATGTCTGTTATTGTGGACATTTAGTCTGTATAATGTCTGTTATTGTGGACAGAGGCAGTAAATCCAGGTGTAGATTACTGCACAAAGGCTCAGGATCTGTCCAGTCAGTCCAGCTGGGATTTACAAGGAGGACAATTAAAGGTGCTGGAGACTTTCGTTGACCAGTTTTTCCTCACATCTGTCCATCCTCAGTCCTCTCCTCAGTTTCATGAACCTGTTCGTCTGTCTGTCATTACTCAGCTGAACCTCTTGCATCACACTGAACAGTTTGGAAGTGCCATCCACCAGAAACAAAACCCATGTGTTTACATTCAGACCAGGAGGGAACTCGGGCATCTGAGGAATTTTTTGTTGTGACGTGCATTATGGGAAACAGAGGCTCGCACTGCTGCTGCAGGTGGCTGGGAGGTTCACACAGCGTGTGAACACAGGTAAACAGAACCACAGACAGACAGAACCACAGACAAACAGAACCACAGGTAAACAGAACCACAGAGAAACAGAACCACAGACAAACAGAACCACAGGTAAACAGAACCACAGACAAACAGAACCACAGAGAAACAGAACCACAGACAAACAGAACCACAGACAAACAGAACCACAGAGAAACAGAACCACAGGTAAACAGAACCACAGACAAACAGAACCACAGGTAAACAGAACCACAGACAAACAGAACCACAGGTAAACAGAACCACAGGGAAACAGAACCACAGGGAAACAGAACCACAGACAAACAGAACCACAGACAAACAGAACCACAGACAAACAGAACCACAGGTAAACAGAACCACAGACAAACAGAACCACAGGGAAACAGAACCACAGACAAACAGAACCACAGAGAAACAGAACCACAGGTAAACAGAACCACAGGGAAACAGAACCACAGGTAAACAGAACCACAGACAAACAGAACCACAGAGAAACAGAACCACAGGTAAACAGAACCACAGGGAAACAGAACCACAGGTAAACAGAACCACAGGTAAACAGAACCACAGACAAACAGAACCACAGAGAAACAGAACCACAGGTAAACAGAACCACAGGGAAACAGAACCACAGGTAAACAGAACCACAGGGAAACAGAACCACAGACAAACAGAACCACAGGTAAACAGAACCACAGACAAACAGAACCACAGGGAAACAGAACCACAGACAAACAGAACCACAGGTAAACAGAACCACAGACAAACAGAACCACAGACAAACAGAACCACAGACAAACAGAACCACAGGTAAACAGAACCACAGACAAACAGAACCACAGGGAAACAGAACCACAGGTAAACAGAACCACAGACAGACAGAACCACAGGTAAACAGAACCACAGACAGACAGAACCACAGACAAACAGAACCACAGAGAAACAGAACCACAGGTAAACAGAACCACAGACAAACAGAACCACAGGGAAACAGAACCACAGGTAAACAGAACCACAGACAGACAGAACCACAGGTAAACAGAACCACAGACAAACAGAACCACAGACAAACAGAACCACAGGTAAACAGAACCACAGACAAACAGAACCACAGACAAACAGAACCACAGAGAAACAGAACCACAGGTAAACAGAACCACAGACAAACAGAACCACAGGGAAACAGAACCACAGGGAAACAGAACCACAGGTAAACAGAACCACAGACAGACAGAACCACAGGTAAACAGAACCACAGACAGACAGAACCACAGGTAAACAGAACCACAGACAAACAGAACCACAGACAAACAGAACCACAGGTAAACAGAACCACAGACAAACAGAACCACAGACAAACAGAACCACAGACAAACAGAACCACAGGTAAACAGAACCACAGACAAACAGAACCACAGTCAAACAGAACCACAGGTAAACAGAACCACAGGTAAACAGAACCACAGAGAAACAGAACCACAGACAAACAGAACCACAGGTAAACAGAACCACAGGTAAACAGAACCACAGGTAAACAGAACCACAGAGAAACAGAACCACAGAGAAACAGAACCACAGACAAACAGAACCACAGGTAAACAGAACCACAGGTAAACAGAACCACAGACAAACAGAACCACAGACAAACAGAACCACAGGTAAACAGAACCACAGACAAACAGAACCACAGAGAAACAGAACCACAGACAAACAGAACCACAGGTAAACAGAACCACAGACAAACAGAACCACAGAGAAACAGAACCACAGACAAACAGAACCACAGACAAACAGAACCACAGGTAAACAGAACCACAGACAAACAGAACCACAGACAAACAGAACCACAGGTAAACAGAACCACAGAGAAACAGAACCACAGGTAAACAGAACCACAGTCAAACAGAACCACAGGTAAACAGAACCACAGGTAAACAGAACCACAAGTAAACAGAACCACAGGTAAACAGAACCACAGACAAACAGAACCACAGTCAAACAGAACCACAGGTAAACAGAACCACAGGTAAACAGAACCACAGACAAACAGAACCACAGTCAAACAGAACCACAGACAAACAGAACCACAGGTAAACAGAACCACAGGTAAACAGAACCACAGAGAAACAGAACCACAGACAAACAGAACCACAGGTAAACAGAACCACAGACAAACAGAACCACAGACAAACAGAACCACAGGTAAACAGAACCACAGAGAAACAGAACCACAGACAAACAGAACCACAGGTAAACAGAACCACAGACAAACAGAACCACAGAGAAACAGAACCACAGAGAAACAGAACCACAGACAAACAGAACCACAGGTAAACAGAACCACAGATAAACAGAACCACAGAGAAACAGAACCACAGACAAACAGAACCACAGACAAACAGAACCACAGACAAACAGAACCACAGACAAACAGAACCACAGACAAACACAACCACAGACAAACAGAACCACAGGTAAACAGAACCACAGATAAACAGAACCACAGGTAAACAGAACCACAGACAAACAGAACCACAGGTAAACAGAACCACAGGTAAACAGAACCACAGAGAAACAGAACCACAGACAAACAGAACCACAGGTAAACAGAACCACAGTGCTGCACTTTGGTATGGACTGGGATTGGCTCTGTCAACTCAACACAGATTTTTTTTTATTAGGAAGGTTTTATTTGTTATTTTTATCAATTACTAGAAATTTCAGGTGACCCCATGTGGGGTCCCGACCCCAAGGTTGAAAAACCCTGGGTTCGAACATGTAAGAGGTGGAACTAATGTTTGAAGGTTGGATTCACCCTGGACTCATTTAGTGGACGGACACCAAACCAATCTGTTACCATGGTGATCTGTGACTAGACAAAGAGTTTAGGTTTGGACAGCGGACAAGGACTGGACTGGAAAAGACCCATGGACACACAGGTTTGTGGTTTGGACCAGTTTGGACTTTTCTGTTCTCAGATGTCCAATGGAAACGGGCTCATGGACCCACTGGTACTGGTCACATGATCATCTGTGGAACCAACATGTGTTTGAGGGACTAAGAAAAGGAACTGGACTGGAGGAGTTGGACAGAACTGGACACTTACTGTTTTTATTTGGACAAATATTGTCTGAGAACAGTCTGGATGAGTTTATTTATATTATTCAAATAAAAATCTAAGATATTTTTAATTTGAACACAAAAATTATTCAAGGAAAAGTGAAAAGTATTGATTTAATATTGATGTTTCTGTCAATAACAGTTAGAATCGAACCACTGTGATAATGGTGTTGGAGCTGAGGAGGACTGGAGGTCTGTGGTCCTCCAAAGGGGGACTGGAGGTCTGTGGTCCTCCAAAGGGGGACTGGAGGTCTGTGGTCCTCCAAAGGGGGACTGGAGGTCTTTGGTCCTCCAAAGGAGGACTGGAGGTCTGTGGTCCTCCAAAGGGGGACTGGAGGTTTATGGTCCTCCAAAGGAGGACTGGAGGTCTGTGGTCCTCCAAAGGGGGACTGGAGGTCTGTGGTCCTCCAAAGGGGGACTGGAGGTTTATGGTCCTCCAAAGGGGGACTGGAGGTTTATGGTCGTTTAAAAGGGGGACTGGGGTTTATGGTCCTCCAAAGGGGGACTGGAGGTTTATTGTCGTTTAAAAGGGGGACTGGGGGTTTATGGTCCTCCAAAGGGGACTGGAGGTCTATGGTCCTCCAAAGGGGGACTGGAGGTTTATGGTCCTCCAAAGGAGGACTGGAGGTCTGTGGTCCTCCAAAGGGGGACTGGAGGTCTGTGGTCCTCCAAAGGGGGACTGGAGGTCTGTGGTCCTCCAAAGGGGGACTGAAGGTCTGTGGTCCTCCAAAGGAGGACTGGAGGTCTGTGGTCCTCCAAAGGGGGACTGGAGGTCTTTGGTCCTCCAAAGGAGGACTGGAGGTCTGTGGTCCTTCAAAGGGGGACTGGAGGTTTATGGTCCTCCAAAGGAGGACTGGAGGTCTGTGGTCCTCCAAAGGGGGACTGGAGGTCTGTGGTCCTCCAAAGGGGGACTGGAGGTTTATGGTCCTCCAAAGGGGGACTGGAGGTTTATGGTCGTTTAAAAGGGGGACTGGGGGTTTATGGTCCTCCAAAGGGGGACTGGAGGTTTATTGTCGTTTAAAAGGGGGACTGGGGGTTTATGGTCCTCCAAAGGGGGACTGGAGGTCTATGGTCCTCCAAAGGGGGACTGGAGGTTTATGGTCCTCCAAAGGAGGACTGGAGGTCTGTGGTCCTCCAAAGGGGGACTGGAGGTCTGTGGTCCTCCAAAGGGGGACTGGAGGTTTATGGTCCTCCAAAGGGGGACTGGAGGTCTATGGTCCTCCAAAGGGGGACTGGAGGTTTATGGTCCTCCAAAGGGGGACTGGAGGTTTATGGTCGTTTAAAAGGGGGACTGGGGGTTTATGGTCCTCCAAAGGGGGACTGGAGGTTTATGGTCGTTTAAAAGGGGGACTGGGGGTTTATGGTCCTCCAAAGGGGGACTGGAGGTCTATGGTCCTCCAAAGGGGGACTGGAGGTTTATGGTCCTCCAAAGGGGGACTTGAGGTCTATGGTCCTCCAAAGGGGGACTGGAGGTTTATGGTCCTCCAAAGGGGGACTGGAGGTCTGTGGTCCTCCAAAGGGGGACTGGAGGTTTATGGTCCTCCATAGGGGGACTGGAGGTTTATGGTCGTTTAAAAGGGGGACTGGGGGTTTATGGTCCTCCAGAGGGGGACTGGAGGTTTATGGTCCTCCAGAGGGGGACTGGAGGTTTATGGTCCTCCAAAGGGGGACTGGAGGTTTATGGTCGTTTAAAAGGGGGACTGGGGGTTTATGGTCCTCCAAAGGGGGACTGGAGGTTTATGGTCCTCCAAAGGGGGACTGGAGGTTTATGGTCGTTTAAAAGGGGGACTGGGGGTTTATGGTCCTCCATAGGGGGACTGGAGGTTTATGGTCGTTTAAAAGGGGGACTGGAGGTCTATGGTCCTCCAGAGGGATACTGGAGGTTTATGGTCCTCCAAAGGGGGACTGGAGGTCTGTGGTCCTCCAAAGGGGGACTGGAGGTTTATGGTCCTCCATAGGGGGACTGGAGGTTTATGGTCGTTTAAAAGGGGGACTGGAGGTTTATGGTCCTCCATAGGGGGACTGGAGGTTTATGGTCGTTTAAAAGGGGGACTGGAGGTTTATGGTCCTCCATAGGGGGACTGGAGGTTTATGGTCGTTTAAAAGGGGGACTGGAGGTCTATGGTCCTCCAAAGGGGGACTGGAGGTTTATGGTCCTCCACAGGGGGACTGGAGGTTTATGGTCGTTTAAAAGGGGGACTGGAGGTCTATGGTCCTCCAAAGGGGGACAGACAGAAAAAGACTGAGGACCATAGTTCTAAGGCGACTGTTCCCTGCAGTAGGTCCAGGGTCCACAGTGTGTAAACCAGTGTTCAGGTCTCACCTGTGAGCGAGCGTTTGCGTCTTCGGAAGCTGCCACATCCGGCGCATTCAGAAAACCTGGACCATGCGGTTAGCGTGCAGTCATCCTTACAAGGCACTCTGCAGTCTCTGATCTGAGGGGGCGTGGGGCCAGCCCAGCGCAGGCACTCGCTCATATTAGTGGACTCGCCGTTTTCCCCGACACAGCTGACTCCTGCAAACAGAAGGAGAGGATGTCACTACAGCGAAAACAAAAATAAAAACAATATAAAGAGGACACAGAGTAAGAAATACAGCCACATCTGCATCAGGGCTCTCAAACATGTGTCCCCCCAAAGGTTCCAATCCCACCCCTGGGATGAGTTTGAGTTCCACAGTCCAGGCTGTGGAACTCATGTTAGTGTGGGTTCCACATCCAGACCAATCTGATCTACAGTCCAATAAGAACAGCAGAAGAACCCACACAAAAGAACCACTGCAGATTTACTACTGGGTTTGAAGGAAAAAAAATACATTATGTCTGTAAATAATGACAACTTCAAATGTTTGTCTTTGTTTTAGTGCAAAAAAAAAAATCGCATTAAATTGTGAAACTCTTTCCATTTCCAAACTCTCCTGTACCAATAAAATGTGACTAACCTGAACAAACATGAACAACCTGAAATGTCTGTATTAAATTCAGTCCAGTTTGAACTCTTTTCTTCCTGTTCCTCAGTGTTTAGTGTCTTTGGAGATCTGATCCGAATGCACATGGACTAATGAGAAGTGGAGGAAGAAGACTGAGAAAATTACACTGATTTTACTGAAGAAATGTCAGTTTTTTCAGGTTATTCACATCTGTTTTGTTTAGATAGTTTATAAAAGTAAGTATTTTCATAATTTAATGGATTTTTTTGCACTAAAACACAGACATAAATGTGCAGTTGTCATTCTTTCTGGGTTCTTCTGTTCTTCTTTTCCTGGTTGGGTCCACTGCAGATCAGATCAGGCTGAATGTGGAACCTGAAAGAACAGCAGTTGGAGAACGCTGGTATATAGTAAAGAATGTACACGTCTCAGGTGTTTCCAATAAAAATGGGATCCTTTAGGCGTTAAAATGTAAAACTCCTCTCATTTTGCATCTGTTCATGGCTGTTAAAACCCCAACTACTGTTTTCTGTTCCTCTTAAATATGATTTTGATGACAGTATTTGTCATTCCCTGATAACGGACAACAGACGCTGATTATCGGGCATCCAAAATAGCAGCGTTGGACCAGAACATGCCTGTTTAATTGGGCCGCTCAAACCTGATCCAGTCCCATTTCGACCCTGATTTTTTTGGTCAGTCTGCCAAGCACATTTTGCATGATTGGTCCTTTTCAAACAGACTGTTCAGCAGAGCCCAGAGCCTGCACCGATTCATCCAAGACCAGACAAAACACGCCTCTGGGATGAACATGCAAACGTCTCATTTGAGCTTTAGATGAAACAGGTTACAGTACGGCTGAGTGACGAGCTGTTGTTTGCCTGTTCAATACCATGTGTGGCTGTTCACCAGGACATGACCACCAATAAAACAAAAGACAAAATCCAAGTGAACCTGGAAACAGAAGCTGGTGCTGCTCCACTCATGCACAATCACGTGCACAATATTTGTGTTGGATCATTTTTATCTTTGATTACTGCGACCATTCACCATGACATTATTTATGCCTGTAATGTGTATACAAAGTCTGAATAAATGCCACAATATTTATTCCATCCCATAACTGTACTATTTTTCCCTTAAGATCTTGTATTGATGATGGTGAGTCAGACCAGGATGGAAAGTCCTTCCAGAGACTCTCAGTGGAGCTCAGGTCTGTTTCGTCACTGTCGTCTGCTGGGGCCTCTCTCCAGGTCATCAGTGTAAATGACAAGCTGATTTTACCTGCTAAAATAAAGTAACAATAATGAATGTGTCAAAGAAAGTAGCAGTTCCACCTGTTCCAACTTGAGAATGTATATTGAAACTAGAAAAACACTCGGAGAGCACAGACCTCCACCAAGGCAGATCAGCCCCTCCACCCCCCCGATCACCACCAAAATGTAACCATTTGTTCCTTGTGCCAGTATCAACATTTCCTGAAAATTTCATCCAAATCCGTCCATAACTTTTGGAGTTACCTTGTACACACACACAGACAGACAGACAAACCAACGCTGACAAAAACAGAACCTCCTTGGTGGAGGGAATAAGGAACCAATTATCGCTAACTTTGCGGCCCCCGTTGAGAAATGACTTGGAACAATAGAATCAAGTTGTTGGAATAAATAAATTAATTTTCCTAAATTCTAGGAGTCACAAATTTTTGCCAGTTTGGCCATAAATAGGCATTCCATTCTGTTCTAAGTCTTCAAAAGATCTTAAAAGATCTTAAATGTAACTTGTAGAACATGTAGGAATCCTGAACATATTGAACCAACCCCAGGTCAGAACACTGCCCCCATAGGCTTGTACTGTAGGCACTAGGCATGATGGGTAATCCCATCATCTGCCTGTCTTCATCCCTCTGGAACAGGGTCCATGTGGACTCATCAGACCACATGACCTTTTTCCATTCAAACACTATTTGCTTATATCCTACTGGTGACTTATCTGAGAAACTCATTTCAGTAAGTGGTGTTCTTTGTCATGTTCTTCTGGCATTTGCGTGTTCTACGTACACAGCTTTTACCTTTCGCATGTTATTCAACGCCATTTGATCCAGTGTCAGTTTACAACAAGACCTCCGGTTCACACAACCCTAACCCTTAACCCTAACCCTTAACTCTAACCCCTAACCCTTAACCCTTAACTCTAACCCTTAACTCTAACCCCTAACCCTTAACTCTAACCCTTAACCCTTAACTCTAACCCCTAACCCTTAACCCTTAACTCTAACCCTTAACCCTTAACTCTAACCCTTAACTCTAACCCCTAACCCTTAACTCTAACCCCTAACCCTTAACTCTAACCCTTAACTCTAACCCTAACCCTTAACTCTAACCCTTAACTCTAACCCCTAACCCTTAACTCTAACCCTTAACTCTAACCCCTAACCCTTAACTCTAACCCTTAACTCTAACCCCTAACCCTTACCCCTATCCCTAACCCTTACCCTTAACTCTAACCCCTAACCCTTAACTCTAACCCCTAACCCTTACCCCTATCCCTAACCCTTACCCTTAACTCTAACCCCTAACCCTTAACTCTAACCCCTAACCCTTACCCCTATCCCTAACCCTTACCCTTAACTCTAACCCCTAACCCTTAACTCTAACCCTTAACCCTTACCCCTATCCCTAACCCTCAGTGTGTGGTATTTGACTCATCAGTTCAGGTTGAACAGGGGATACTAACGCTGTGAACACACAGAAAACTTTTGCATCCAGATAACAGGCCAGTTAAAGTGGTGTGTGTATTTACCTGCGTCCTGATATCACCTTGTATTTTATTCTAATTAACTCGTTCTTCACCTCAAACAAAGCATCAGAGCTGTTTGGTTTGGATGAAAGAACAGGTTTCTACTGTCTTCTTACAGTGTAAGTGATGAAGTTTTCCTGCACAGCTTTTATTTAAAACCTACTAAAATTATGATGCAACCTTCAAACACAACGGCTTTATCAGGATTCTTTACTACTGTGATGGATCGCTTAAAAACAAAGCATTCATAAGAACAGAATATCATGGAAGTTAATGCTTTTGACACGTTGACGTATTTAGTGTTTGAGCAAACTGCTGGTATCTGAAAGATAAATAATGATATCATAACCTACGAGCGCAGCGGCAGCATGGGCCTATTTGTGCTGAGAATAATTACTGAGAACACACAACATGAGCAGATGGTGTATTTCTGTTACTAAACACCTGATGTAGCACTCAATTAACTGCACCGAGAAATTCACACTCAGTCCATTTCAACTGTTTTTAACCCTTAAAGACCCAGCGCTAATTCTGTGTCAGCTCCCAAATAAATTTTCTCTCTAAGTGATTTATCACCATCTATTAGAAAATTATCCTCTGTATTTTAATTTTCACTGTGAATCATATAATTTCCTACATTTAATTTAGATGTTCATGAAACCCCAAAGGTTCTTCTATAAAAACAGATCCAACTGAATAAACAGTGTCTGTTTCAGTCCAGTCTGTCCTGAACTGAACATAAACCCAGTGTGTCCATCCACTGGCACTGATGCAACTGCATGGGTTTGACTGGAGAAGCAATGTTGGAGAAGATGACGGTGTTTCCACGGTAACTACGGCGCCTCTGAACGTCCAAATATGGTCATATCTGATGACCATGAAAAGATGAAGAACTGTATTTGACACCAATTATTGACATGGATTAATAGGATTAGAGGATCAACAGGAATTAAACAGTTTAGATCAGTAGATGGATTAGGTTAAAGGTGGACGTTTGGGTCTGTAAGGGTTAAAAGGTGGACGTTTGGGTCTGTAAGGGTTAAAGGTGGACGTTTGGGTCTGTAAGGGTTAAAGGTGGACGTTTGGGTCTTTAAGGGTTAAAGGAGGACGTTTAGGTCTGTAAGGGTTAAAGGAGGACGTTTGGGTCTGTAAGGGTTAAAGGTGGACGTTTGGGTCTGTAAGGGTTAAAGGAGGACGTTTGGGTCTGTAAGAGTTAAAGGTGGACATTTGGGCCTTTAAGGGTTAAAGGTGGACGTTTGGGTCTGTAAGGGTTAAAGGAGGACGTTTGGGTCTGTAAGGGTTAAAGGAGGACGTTTGGGTCTGTAAGGGTTAAAGGAGGACGTTTGGGTGTTTAAGGGTTAAAGGAGGACGTTTGGGTCTGTAAGGGTTAAAGGAGGACGTTTGGGTGTTTAAGGGTTAAAGGTGGACGTTTGGGTCTGTAAGGGTTAAAGGTGGACGTTTGGGTCTGTAAGGGTTAAAGGAGGACGTTTGGGTCTGTAAGGGTTAAAGGAGGACGTTTGGGTGTTTAAGGGTTAAAGGTGGACGTTTGGGTCTGTAAGGGTTAAAGGTGGATGTTTGGGTGTTTAAGGGTTAAAGGTGGACGTTTGGGTCTGTAAGGGTTAAAGGAGGACGTTTGGGTCTGTAAGGGTTAAAGGTGGACATTTGGGTGTTTAAGGGTTAAAGGTGGACATTTGGGTCTGTAAGGGTTAAAGGTGGACGTTTGGGTCTGTAAGGGTTAAAGGTGGTCGTTTGGGTCTGTAAGGGTTAAAGGAGGACGTTTGGGTCTGTAAGGGTTAAAGGTGGACGTTTGGGTCTGTAAGGGTTAAAGGAGGACGTTTGGGTCTGTAAGGGTTAAAGGTGGACGTTTGGGTCTTTAAGGGTTAAAGGAGGACGTTTGGGTCTTTAAGGGTTAAAGGTGGACGTTTGGGTCTTTAAGGGTTAAAGGAGGACGTTTGGGTCTTTAAGGGTTAAAGGAGGACGTTTGGGTCTTAAGGGTTAAAGGAGGACGTTTGGGTCTGTAAGGGTTAAAGGTGGACATTTGGGTGTTTAAGGGTTAAAGGAGGACGTTTGGGTCTGTAAGGGTTAAAGGTGGACGTTTGGGTCTGTAAGGGTTAAAGGTGGACGTTTGGGTCTGTAAGGGTTAAAGGAGGACGTTTGGGTCTGTAAGGGTTAAAGGAGGACGTTTGGGTGTTTAAGGGTTAAAGGTGGACGTTTGGGTCTGTAAGGGTTAAAGGTGGACGTTTGGGTCTGTAAGGGTTAAAGGAGGACGTTTGGGTCTGTAAGGGTTAAAGGTGGACGTTTGGGTCTGTAAGGTTAAAGGTGGACGTTTGGGTCTGTAAGGGTTAAAGGAGGACGTTTGGGTCTGTAAGGGTTAAAGGAGGACGTTTGGGTCTGTAAGGGTTAAAGGAGGACGTTTGGGTCTTTAAGGGTTAAAGGTGGACGTTTGGGTCTGTAAGGGTTAAAGGAGGACGTTTGGGTCTTTAAGGGTTAAAGGAGGACGTTTGGGTCTTTAAGGGTTAAAGGTGGACGTTTGGGTCTTTAAGGGTTAAAGGAGGACGTTTGGGTCTTTAAGGGTTAAAGGAGGACGTTTGGGTCTTTAAGGGTTAAAGGAGGACGTTTGGGTCTGTAAGGGTTAAAGGTGGACATTTGGGTGTTTAAGGGTTAAAGGAGGACGTTTGGGTCTGTAAGGGTTAAAGGTGGACGTTTGGGTCTGTAAGGGTTAAAGGTGGACGTTTGGGTCTGTAAGGGTTAAAGGAGGACGTTTGGGTCTGTAAGGGTTAAAGGAGGACGTTTGGGTCTGTAAGGGTTAAAGGAGGACGTTTGGGTCTTTAAGGGTTAAAGGTGGACGTTTGGGTCTGTAAGGGTTAAAGGAGGACGTTTGGGTCTTTAAGGGTTAAAGGAGGACGTTTGGGTGTTTAAGGGTTAAAGGTGGACGTTTGGGTGTTTAAGAGTTAAAGGAGGACGTTTGGGTCTTCTTTCTTAAAAAGGAAACCTGCTACAGAGTTCAATCCATTCTGACAGAAAACACAAAGTCATCAGACATGAGGAGAACATGACCTCAAAGCAAACTTTCCTATAAAGAATTATTTTACCGGAAAAATAAAACTTATTTCAGAAAAGAAGGAACAGGATTATAATACAGATGAATTTTAATGTCAGAATCATCCAATGGTGGTTGATGTGAAGCATGGTTTACATTTGGAGGCTTCTGTTGCTTCTGTTGCTTCTGTTGGTTGTGTTAATTGGCCTAACAGTCTGGTTTGGACCGGCTCCGTATGTACAGTGTCATCAGATACCTTTGGTTATGATCTGGCCTGATAGAAATAATATCGGATTGATTTGGGTGACTGAGCATTGGATAGTTTTCATGTTTACATTAAAACTATAGGCACCTGTAGTCCAACAGCATATTTAAAGACATTCACTGACATTTGTTTGACCTTTCAAGGTCGCTCAAGGTCAAAGGTCATGGCACCAAATGAAAGTCCATATGTGACTTCCTATTGATTAGCAACAATAATTAGATCAACTAGCAGCATGTACCTGTGGTACCACTGTATGATAGGGTGACCAGTAGAAGCTGTGTGCCACCACTCTGCATTTGTAAAGTACTATGTAATCCTGCATTGTGCAGGTAATAATTAGATCCAACATGTGAGGCATGAAGGGAAGACCCTGGATGTGTTTGGTCTGTGCAGCAGGATTCCATTCCTGCAGCAGAAGTAACTGTAGCCTTCAGTGGAACATGGTCTGGTACCAGCAGAACTGTCACGAACGGCAGCAGAAGCACCAGTGTTGGGCAAATGACTTCTAAAAAAGTAAGGAGTTATAGTTACTAATTACTTGTCCAAAAAAGTAATTGAATTAGTAACGGAATGACTCCTTCATAAATGTAATTAGTTACCAGGGAAAGTAATTATTGTGTAACTTTTTTGAAAAACCTTCAAATGTGTAAAAGGAAACTGATGTTTGAGTGTGTTTCACAGTCAGTGATAGAGTAGAACAGCAGACAGGGACTGAAGACCAGGACTGGGGGGAGGAGGGGGTCCACCAGGGCCCGGCTGGGGTCCACCAGGGCCAGGCCGGGGTCCACCAGGGCCCGGCCGGGGTCCACCAGGGCCCGGCCGGGGTCCACCAGGGCCAGGCTGGGGTCCACCAGGGCCAGGCCGGGGTCCACCAGGGCCCGGCTGGGGTCCACCAGGGCCCGGCTGGGGTCCACCAGGGCTCGTCTTTTCCACCTCATCAGTGCAGATGTGCATTTACAGAAGCAGATGTTCCTCCAGTTCCACATCTGCACTGTTTTCAGTCGCTCCTCCTGATCCAGTCAGACTGGCACTGAGAACTCCTCCCCTAAATGAGCTGATAACTCCTCCCCTTCATTAGCTGATAACTCCTCCCCTACATTAGCTGATAACTCCTCCCCTACATTAGCTGATAACTCCTCCTCTACATTAGCTGATAACTCCTCCCCTACATCAGCTGATAACTCCTCCCCTACATCAGCTGATAACTCCTCCCCTACATTAGCTGATAACTCCTCCTCTACATTAGCTGATAACTCCTCCTCTACATCAGCTGATAACTCCTCCCCTACATCAGCTGATAACTCCTCCCCTACATCAGCTGATAACTCCTCCCCTACATTAGCTGATAACTCCTCCTCTACATTAGCTGATAACTCCTCCCCTACATTAGCTGATAACTCCTCCCCTACATCAGCTGATAACTCCTCCCCTACATCAGCTGATAACTCCTCCCCTACATTAGCTGATAACTCCTCCCCTTCATTTGCTGATAACTCCTCCCCTACATCAGCTGCGTTCAGGTGCCTGTGTTGTGCTGGTTCAACTCAAACTCGCAGATGTCATCAGTCGTTCAGGTGAAGGGGGCGTGGACAACTCAGACTCATGGACACGCAGGTGAAGCATGAAGGCATTGTGGGTAATCTGAGTAGAAGAAGGGCATGTAAACGAATGGCTCGCAATGAATCGGTTCTTATTGTTCACTTAAAAGAGCCGTTCAAAAGACTCGACTCGTCCTTGAACGTCACATCTCTGGTGCCTGTCTGAGCGAGTCAGGACAGATAAAATCGCCCTCTCAACATTTGAATAAGAACATAAAATTGTGCCTAGTTGATAGTCAGGGAATGTTTGTATTCATTTGGTGAGTTTGGCGGCGATGGGGCCTGTGAAGGCTGAGGAGAACCTGTACA
>NC_043977.1:1419540-1453651 GCF_902148855.1 Sphaeramia orbicularis | reverse complement strand
GTCCCCCTGTGGAGGACCATAAACCTCCAGTCCCCCTTTGGAGGACCATAGACCTCCAGTCCCCCTTTTAAACGACCATAAACCTCCAGTCCCCCTATGGAGGACCATAAACTCCCAGTCCCCCTTTTAAACGACCATAAACCTCCAGTCCCCCTATGGAGGACCATAAACCTCCAGTCCCCCTTTGGAGGACCATAGACCTCCAGTCCCCCTTTTAAACGACCATAAACCTCCAGTCCCCCTATGGAGGACCATAAACCTCCAGTCCCCCTTTGGAGGACCACAGACCTCCAGTCCCCCTTTGGAGGACCATAAAGCTCCAGTATCCCTCTGGAGGACCATAGACCTCCAGTCCCCCTTTTAAACGACCATAAACCTCCAGTCCCCCTATGGAGGACCATAAACCCCCAGTCCCCCTTTTAAACGACCATAAACCTCCAGTCCCCCTTTGGAGGACCATAAACCTCCAGTCCCCCTTTGGAGGACCATAAACCCCCAGTCCCCCTTTTAAACGACCATAAACCTCCAGTCCCCCTTTGGAGGACCATAAACCTCCAGTCCCCCTCTGGAGGACCATAAACCTCCAGTCCCCCTCTGGAGGACCATAAACCCCCAGTCCCCCTTTTTAAACGACCATAAACCTCCAGTCCCCCTATGGAGGACCATAAACCTCCAGTCCCCCTCTGGAGGACCATAAACCCCCAGTCCCCCTTTTAAACGACCATAAACCTCCAGTCCCCCTATGGAGGACCATAAACCTCCAGTCCCCCTTTGGAGGACCATAGACCTCCAGTCCCCCTTTTAAACGACCATAAACCTCCAGTCCCCCTGTGGAGGACCATAAACCCCCAGTCCCCCTTTTAAACGACCATAAACCTCCAGTCCCCCTATGGAGGACCATAAACCTCCAGTCCCCCTTTGGAGGACCACAGACCTCCAGTCCCCCTTTGGAGGACCATAAACCTCCAGTATCCCTCTGGAGGACCATAGACCTCCAGTCCCCCTTTTAAACGACCATAAACCTCCAGTCCCCCTATGGAGGACCATAAACCCCCAGTCCCCCTTTTAAACGACCATAAACCTCCAGTCCCCCTTTGGAGGACCATAAACCTCCAGTCCCCCTTTGGAGGACCATAAACCCCCAGTCCCCCTTTTAAACGACCATAAACCTCCAGTCCCCCTCTGGAGGACCATAAACCTCCAGTCCCCCTCTGGAGGACCATAAACCTCCGGTCCCCCTCTGGAGGACCATAAACCCCCAGTCCCCCTTTTAAACGACCATAAACCTCCAGTCCCCCTCTGGAGGACCATAAACCCCCAGTCCCCCTTTTAAACGACCATAAACCTCCAGTCCCCCTATGGAGGACCATAAACCTCCAGTCCCCCTTTGGAGGACCACAGACCTCCAGTCCCCCTTTGGAGGACCATAAACCTCCAGTCCCCCTTTGGAGGACCATAGACCTCAAGTCCCCCTTTGGAGGACCATAAACCTCCAGTCCCCCTTTGGAGGACCATAGACCTCCAGTCCCCCTTTGGAGGACCATAAACCCCCAGTCCCCCTTTTAAACGACCATAAACCTCCAGTCCCCCTTTGGAGGACCATAAACCCCCAGTCCCCCTTTTAAACGACCATAAACCTCCAGTCCCCCTTTGGAGGACCATAAACCTCCAGTCCCCCTTTGGAGGACCATAGACCTCCAGTCCCCCTTTGGAGGACCATAAACCTCCAGTCCCCCTTTGGAGGACCATAAACCTCCAGTCCCCCTCTGGAGGACCATAAACCCCCAGTCCCCCTTTTAAACGACCATAAACCTCCAGTCCCCCTATGGAGGACCATAAACCTCCAGTCCCCCTCTGGAGGACCATAAACCCCCAGTCCCCCTTTTAAATGACCATAAACTTCCAGTCCCCCTATGGAGGACCATAAACCTCCAGTCCCCCTTTGGAGGACCATAGACCTCCAGTCCCCCTTTTAAACGACCATAAACCTCCAGTCCCCCTGTGGAGGACCATAAACCCCCAGTCCCCCTTTTAAACGACCATAAACCTCCAGTCCCCCTATGGAGGACCATAAACCTCCAGTCCCCCTTTGGAGGACCACAGACCTCCAGTCCCCCTTTGGAGGACCATAAACCTCCAGTATCCCTCTGGAGGACCATAGACCTCCAGTCCCCCTTTTAAACGACCATAAACCTCCAGTCCCCCTATGGAGGACCATAAACCCCCAGTCCCCCTTTTAAACGATCATAAACCTCCAGTCCCCCTTTGGAGGACCATAAACCTCCAGTCCCCCTTTGGAGGACCATAAACCCCCAGTCCCCCTTTTAAACAACCATAAACCTCCAGTCCCCCTCTGGAGGACCATAAACCTCCAGTCCCCCTCTGGAGGACCATAAACCTCCGGTCCCCCTCTGGAGGACCATAAACCCCCAGTCCCCCTTTTAAACGACCATAAACCTCCAGTCCCCCTCTGGAGGACCATAAACCCCCAGTCCCCCTTTTAAACGACCATAAACCTCCAGTCCCCCTATGGAGGACCATAAACCTCCAGTCCCCCTTTGGAGGACCACAGACCTCCAGTCCCCCTTTGGAGGACCATAAACCTCCAGTCCCCCTTTGGAGGACCATAGACCTCAAGTCCCCCTTTGGAGGACCATAAACCTCCAGTCCCCCTTTGGAGGACCATAGACCTCCAGTCCCCCTTTGGAGGACCATAAACCCCCAGTCCCCCTTTTAAACGACCATAAACCTCCAGTCCCCCTTTGGAGGACCATAAACCCCCAGTCCCCCTTTTAAACGACCATAAACCTCCAGTCCCCCTTTGGAGGACCATAAACCTCCAGTCCCCCTTTGGAGGACCATAGACCTCCAGTCCCCCTTTGGAGGACCATAAACCTCCAGTCCCCCTTTGGAGGACCACAGACCTCCAGTCCCCCTTTGGAGGACCACAGACCTCCAGTCCTCCTTTGGAGGACCATAAACCTCCAGTCCCCCTTTGGAGGACCATAGACCTCCAGTCCCCCTTTGGAGGACCATAAACCCCCAGTCCCCCTTTTAAACGACCATAAACCTCCAGTCCCCCTCTGGAGGACCATAAACCCCCAGTCCCCCTTTTAAACGACCATAAACCTCCAGTCCCCCTATGGAGGACCATAAACCTCCAGTCCCCCTTTGGAGGACCACAGACCTCCAGTCCCCCTTTGGAGGACCATAAACCTCCAGTCCCCCTTTGGAGGACCATAGACCTCAAGTCCCCCTTTGGAGGACCATAAACCTCCAGTCCCCCTTTGGAGGACCATAGACCTCCAGTCCCCCTTTGGAGGACCATAAACCCCCAGTCCCCCTTTTAAACGACCATAAACCTCCAGTCCCCCTTTGGAGGACCATAGACCTCCAGTCCCCCTTTGGAGGACCATAAACCCCCCAGTCCCCCTTTTAAACGACAATAAACCTCCAGTCCCCCTTTGGAGGACCATAAACCCCCAGTCCCCCTTTTAAACGACCATAAACCTCCAGTCCCCCTTTGGAGGACCATAAACCTCCAGTCCCCCTTTGGAGGACCACAGACCTCCAGTCCCCCTTTGGAGGACCACAGACCTCCAGTCCTCCTTTGGAGGACCATAAACCTCCAGTCCCCCTTTGGAGGACCACAGACCTCCAGTCCTCCTTTGGAGGACCAAAGACCTCCAGTCCCCCTTTGGAGGACCACAGACCTCCAGTCCTCCTTTGGAGGACCACAGACCTTCAGTCCCCCTTTGGAGGACCACAGACCTCCAGTCCCCCTTTGGAGGACCACAGACCTCCAGTCCCCCTTTGGAGGACCACAGACCTCCAGTCCTCCTTTGGAGGACCATAAACCTCCAGTCCCCCTTTGGAGGACCATAGACCTCCAGTCCCCCTTTGGAGGACCATAAACCCCCAGTCCCCCTTTTAAACGACAATAAACCTCCAGTCCCCCTTTGGAGGACCATAAACCCCCAGTCCCCCTTTTAAACGACCATAAACCTCCAGTCCCCCTTTGGAGGACCATAAACCTCCAGTCCCCCTTTGGAGGACCACAGACCTCCAGTCCCCCTTTGGAGGACCACAGACCTCCAGTCCTCCTTTGGAGGACCATAAACCTCCAGTCCCCCTTTGGAGGACCACAGACCTCCAGTCCTCCTTTGGAGGACCAAAGACCTCCAGTCCCCCTTTGGAGGACCACAGACCTCCAGTCCTCCTTTGGAGGACCACAGACCTTCAGTCCCCCTTTGGAGGACCACAGACCTCCAGTCCCCCTTTGGAGGACCACAGACCTCCAGTCCCCCTTTGGAGGACCACAGACCTCCAGTCCTCCTTTGGAGGACCATAAACCTCCAGTCCCCCTTTGGAGGACCATAGACCTCCAGTCCCCCTTTGGAGGACCATAAACCCCCAGTCCCCCTTTTAAACGACAATAAACCTCCAGTCCCCCTTTGGAGGACCATAAACCCCCAGTCCCCCTTTTAAACGACCATAAACCTCCAGTCCCCCTATGGAGGACCATAAACCTCCAGTCCCCCTTTGGAGGACCACAGACCTCCAGTCCCCCTTTGGAGGACCATAAACCTCCAGTCCCCCTTTGGAGGACCATAGACCTCAAGTCCCCCTTTGGAGGACCATAAACCTCCAGTCCCCCTTTGGAGGACCATAGACCTCCAGTCCCCCTTTGGAGGACCATAAACCCCCAGTCCCCCTTTTAAACGACCATAAACCTCCAGTCCCCCTTTGGAGGACCATAAACCCCCAGTCCCCCTTTTAAACGACCATAAACCTCCAGTCCCCCTTTGGAGGACCATAAACCTCCAGTCCCCCTTTGGAGGACCATAGACCTCCAGTCCCCCTTTGGAGGACCACAGACCTCCAGTCCCCCTTTGGAGGACCACAGACCTCCAGTCCTCCTTTGGAGGACCATAAACCTCCAGTCCCCCTTTGGAGGACCATAGACCTCCAGTCCCCCTTTGGAGGACCATAAACCCCCAGTCCCCCTTTTAAACGACCATAAACCTCCAGTCCCCCTTTGGAGGACCATAAACCCCCAGTCCCCCTTTTAAACGACCATAAACCTCCAGTCCCCCTTTGGAGGACCATAAACCTCCAGTCCCCCTTTGGAGGACCACAGACCTCCAGTCCCCCTTTGGAGGACCACAGACCTCCAGTCCTCCTTTGGAGGACCATAAACCTCCAGTCCCCCTTTGGAGGACCACAGACCTCCAGTCCTCCTTTGGAGGACCAAAGACCTCCAGTCCCCCTTTGGAGGACCACAGACCTCCAGTCCCCCTTTGGAGGACCACAGACCTCCAGTCCCCCTTTGGAGGACCATAAACCCCCAGTCCCCCTTTTAAACGACCATAAACCTCCAGTCCCCCTTTGGAGGACCATAAACCCCCAGTCCCCCTTTTAAACGACCATAAACCTCCAGTCCCCCTTTGGAGGACCATAAACCTCCAGTCCCCCTTTGGAGGACCACAGACCTCCAGTCCCCCTTTGGAGGACCACAGACCTCCAGTCCTCCTTTGGAGGACCAAAGACCTCCAGTCCCCCTTTGGAGGACCACAGACCTCCAGTCCCCCTTTGGAGGACCACAGACCTCCAGTCCTCCTTTGGAGGACCACAGACCTCCAGTCCTCCTTTGGAGGACCACAGACCTTCAGTCCCCCTTTGGAGGACCACAGACCTCCAGTCCCCCTTTGGAGGACCACAGACCTCCAGTCCTCCTCAGCTCCAACACCATTATCACAGTGGTTCGATTCTAACTGTTATTGACAGAAACATCAATATTAAATCAATACTTTTCACTTTTCCTTGAATAATTTTTGTGTTCAAATTAAAAATATCTTAGATTTTTATTTGAATAATATAAATAAACTCATCCAGACTGTTCTCAGACAATATTTGTCCAAATAAAAACAGTAAGTGTCCAGTTCTGTCCAACTCCTCCAGTCCAGTTCCTTTTCTTAGTCCCTCAAACACATGTTGGTTCCACAGATGATCATGTGACCAGTACCAGTGGGTCCATGAGCCCGTTTCCATTGGACATCTGAGAACAGAAAAGTCCAACCTGGTCCAAACCACAAACCTGTGTGTCCATGGGTCTTTTCCAGTCCAGTCCTTGTCCACTGTCCAAACCTAAACTCTTTGTCTAGTCACAGATCACCATGGTAACAGAGTGGTTTGGTGTCCGTCCACTAAATGAGTCCAGGGTGAATCCAACCTTCAAACATTAGTTCCACCTCTTACATGTTCGAACCCAGGGTTTTTCAACCTTGGGGTCGGGACCCCACATGGGGTCACCTGAAATTTCTAGTAATTGATAAAAATAACAAATAAAACCTTCCTAATAAAAAAAAATCTGTGTTGAGTTGACAGAGCCAATCCCAGTCCATACCAAAGTGCAGCACTGTGGTTCTGTTTACCTGTGGTTCTGTTTACCTGTGGTTCTGTTTGTCTGTGGTTCTGTTTACCTGTGGTTCTGTTTACCTGTGGTTCTGTTTGACTGTGGTTCTGTTTGTCTGTGGTTCTGTTTACCTGTGGTTCTGTTTACTTGTGGTTCTGTTTGTCTGTGGTTCTGTTTACCTGTGGTTCTGTTTACCTGTGGTTGTTTGTCTGTGGTTCTGTTTACCTGTGGTTCTGTTTACCTGTGGTTCTGTTTGACTGTGGTTCTGTTTGTCTGTGGTTCTGTTTACCTGTGGTTCTGTTTACTTGTGGTTCTGTTTGTCTGTGGTTCTGTTTACCTGTGGTTCTGTTTACCTGTGGTTCTGTTTGACTGTGTTCACATGCTGTGTGAACCTCCCAGCCACCTGCAGCAGCAGTGCGAGCCTCTGTTTCCCATAATGCACGTCACAACAAAAAATTCCTCAGATGCCCGAGTTCCCTCCTGGTCTGAATGTAAACACATGGGTTTTGTTTCTGGTGGATGGCACTTCCAAACTGTTCAGTGTGATGCAAGAGGTTCAGCTGAGTAATGACAGACAGACGAACAGGTTCATGAAACTGAGGAGAGGACTGAGGATGGACAGATGTGAGGAAAAACTGGTCAACAAAAGTCTCCAGCACCTTTAATTGTCCTCCTTGTAAATCCCAGCTGGACTGACTGGACAGATCCTGAGCCTTTGTGCAGTAATCTACACCTGGATTTACTGCCTCTGTCCACAATAATAGACATTATACAGACTAAATGTCCACAATAATAGACATTATACAGACTAAATGTCCACAATAACACACATTATACAGACTATATGTCCACAATAATAGACATTATACAGACTAAATGTCCACAATAACACACATTATACAGACTATATGTCCACAATAAGAGACATTATATAGACTAAATGTCCACAATAATATACATTATACAGACTAAATGTCCACAATAATAGACATTATACAGACTAAATGTCCACAATAATAGACATTATACAGACTAAATGTCCACAATAACACACATTATACAGACTAAATGTCCACAATAATAGACATTATACAGACTATATGTCCACAATAACACACATTATACAGACTAAATGTCCACAATAATAGACATTATACAGACTATATGTCCACAATAAGAGACATTATATAGACTAAATGTCCACAATAATATACATTATACAGACTAAATGTCCACAATAATAGACATTATACAGACTAAATGTCCACAATAACACACATTATACAGACTAAATGTCCACAATAATAGACATTATACAGACTAAATGTCCACAATAACACACATTATACAGACTAAATGTCCACAATAATAGACATTATACAGACTATATGTCCACAATAAGAGACATTATATAGACTAAATGTCCACAATAATATACATTATACAGACTAAATGTCCACAATAATAGACATTATACAGACTAAATGTCCACAATAACACACATTATACAGACTAAATGTCCACAATAATAGACATTATACAGACTAAATGTCCACAATAACACACATTATACAGACTAAATGTCCACAATAATAGACATTATACAGACTATATGTCCACAATAAGAGACATTATATAGACTAAATGTCCACAATAATATACATTATACAGACTAAATGTCCACAATAATAGACATTATACAGACTAAATGTCCACAATAACACACATTATACAGACTAAATGTCCACAATAATAGACATTATACAGACTAAATGTCCACAATAATAGACATTATATAGACTAAATGTCCACAATAATAGACATTATACAGACTAAATGTCCACAATAATAGACATTATACAGACTAAATGTCCACAATAACACACATTATACAGACTAAATGTCCTCTAACATTATCCTGTACTTGAAACATAGGATAGAAGACTATTACAGCACGGGTGTCAAACTCGTTTTAGTTCAGGGGCCACATTCAGCACAATATGATCTGAAGTAGGCCAGAACCAGTAAAATAATAACATAATATATATTTTTAAAAACTAAATATAACAACTCCAAACTTTTCACTATGTTTTAGAGTGAAAAAAGTAAAATTACATCAAGAAAACATTTGCATTTACAAACTATCCTTTCAGAAAATGTGAAAAACATGAACAAACTAAAATTTATCAAGAAAAATAAGTGCAATTTTCACAATATTATGCCTCCGTGATCTACCAAGGGTCAAAATGTTTAATAACAGACATAATATAAAAAACTAAATTGCTCTTACTTGTCTTAAAACATTTCATATTGTTCATATTTGTTCAGGCAAGCATTGTTTGTAAATGTAAACTTTTTCATGTAATTAAACACTTTTTTTTTTACCTAAAACAAAGAGAAAAATTTGGAGTTGTCATTATTTATAGGTTACTATGATATTATTTTACTGTTCTGACCCCTTTAAGATTGAATTGGGCTGAATTTGGCTCCTGAATTTGGCCCCCGGGCCGCATGTTTGACACCTGTGTATTACAGGATCAAAAATGAATTAATTTGTGCAAAAAAAAAAAAAAGTGTGGGGTTGCCAGAAATTAGTGATGTTAAAATTGGGTCACGAGACAAAAAAGGTTGGAACCATTGTTCTAACCTGAAGAACAAAAAAAAACAACCACCCAGGAGTGATCCCATGACCCCCCTGCCCCCCCTGGGAAGACCCCCCCCCACACACACACACACACACAGTTTGACCACCCCTGGTTTAGAAGCAGAACGTCTGGATGATCCACTTCCATCTTCAGTCCTATCTGCTGTGAAGGCCCACTTCCACACACACATTGGTGCTTATTTACTCGTCGGGTTGCGTCAGTCCTCTAATTTGCTGAAGAACCTTGAAACATATGGCTACGTTCACCTTCCAGGAGCAGCTCCAGCACGTTGCCGTGGTTGCTGTCGTCGCAGCCTGTCCTTGTGTGTGCTCTGACACATATACAGCTGCAGACCTGTTTCCTGTTGCCTTCCTTTTACTGTACTCCCTACTGTCCCTGTAGTCTTGTGTCAGGTCTAAATGAGGTCTTCTACAGCTTGTAATCCCTTATTTCTGTGCAGATGGCCAAATGTGAATTACACGCTGTGGTTGCAGACCAGGCTGGATACTATTTGTCTTCATGAATATTTGATCCAATGCCAGAGGGGTTGCAGTAAACACAGCCCGTCTCCTTCTATAATACTCTTAGAATCCGAGAAGTGAAATCAGCCTTGGCTCAGTGGTGGGTTTATTTGGCTACGGCAGGTGTTTGTGTTCAGTAGGTCACAACTGCAATCAAAGGTCAGGACAGCTGTTTGTTTATGCCAGCTTTAACAATGTCAGCTATACTGATGCAAAGTGAACTACTGTGGCTTTTACAGTCTAGTGTATGTTCCACATGTTGGCCCCGTACCAAGTCTTCTGCTCAGATAATAGAGCGGAGCACAAAACATGTCTGTGGGAGGATGGACAGGAGCCCCAACTACTGCACATCCATTTAAAGAAGTCAATACACGCTGTTCTGCCGTTCATTATGGAGGTTTTATGTTGGTGTACAAAACATCTGACCACCGCTTTTGTGTGATTGAACTTACCCAGAATAATAATAATAATAATAATAATAATAATAATAACATAAATCTAGTGCTTGAAAGGAGGAGGATAAAGTCAGCATCCAGACGTCCTTATCTGACGGCTACTGGTCAATACAGTGGTCAGTCAAACATTTAGAACAAATTGATCTGAAAACTAACAATGTGAACACAGACCTGTTTTATGAAATCTGCAGAAAAAGACGGAAATCAACTTACAGACCCAAATGTCCTCCTTTAACCCTTAAACACCCAAACGTCCTCCTTTAATCCTTACAGACCCAAACGTCCACCTTTAACCCTTACAGACCCAAACGTCCACCTTTAACCCTTACAGACCCAAACGTCCACCTTTAACCCTTAAAGACCCAAACGTCCACCTTTAACCCTTACAGACCCAAACGTCCACCTTTAACCCTTACAGACCCAAACGTCCACCTTTAACCCTTACAGACCCAAATGTCCTCCTTTAACCCTTACAGACCCAAACGTCCACCTTTAACCCTCACAGACCCAAACATCCACCTTTAACCCTTAAAGACCCAAACGTCCACCTTTAACCCTTATAGACCCAAACGTCCACCTTTAACCCTCACAGACCCAAACGTCCACCTTTAACCCTTACAGACCCAAACGTCCACCTTTAACCCTTATAGACCCAAACGTCCACCTTTAACCCTTACAGACCCAAACGTCCACCTTTAACCCTTACAGACCCAAATGTCCTCCTTTAACCCTTAAACACCCAAACGTCCTCCTTTAACCCTTACAGACCCAAACGTCCACCCTTAACCCTTACAGACCCAAATGTCCTCCTTTAACCCTTAAACACCCAAACGTCCACCTTTAACCCTCACAGACCCAAACGTCCTCCTTTAACCCTTAAACACCCAAACATCCTCCTTTAACCCTTACAGACCCAAACGTCCACCTTTAACCCTCACAGACCCAAACGTCCACCTTTAACCCTTAAAGACCCAAACGTCCACCTTTAACCCTTATAGACCCAAACGTCCACCTTTAACCCTCACAGACCCAAACGTCCACCTTTAACCCTTACAGACCCAAACGTCCACCTTTAACCCTCACAGACCCAAACATCCACCTTTAACCCTTAAAGACCCAAACGTCCACCTTTAACCCTTATAGACCCAAACGTCCACCTTTAACCCTCACAGACCCAAACGTCCACCTTTAACCCTTACAGACCCAAACGTCCACCTTTAACCCTTATAGACCCAAACGTCCACCTTTAACCCTTACAGACCCAAACGTCCACCTTTAACCCTTACAGACCCAAATGTCCTCCTTTAACCCTTAAACACCCAAACGTCCTCCTTTAACCCTTACAGACCCAAACGTCCACCCTTAACCCTTACAGACCCAAATGTCCTCCTTTAACCCTTAAACACCCAAACGTCCACCTTTAACCCTCACAGACCCAAACGTCCTCCTTTAACCCTTAAACACCCAAACATCCTCCTTTAACCCTTACAGACCCAAACGTCCACCTTTAACCCTCACAGACCCAAACGTCCACCTTTAACCCTTAAAGACCCAAACGTCCACCTTTAACCCTTATAGACCCAAACGTCCACCTTTAACCCTCACAGACCCAAACGTCCACCTTTAACCCTTACAGACCCAAACGTCCACCTTTAACCCTTACAGACCCAAACGTCCACCTTTAACCCTTACAGACCCAAACATCCACCTTTAACCCTTACAGACCCAAACGTCCACCTTTAACCCTTAGA
Organism: Sphaeramia orbicularis; assembly: GCF_902148855.1. NCBI lineage: Eukaryota > Metazoa > Chordata > Actinopteri > Kurtiformes > Apogonidae > Sphaeramia > Sphaeramia orbicularis. The sequence continues at coordinate 1,441,864 of NC_043977.1, read as the reverse complement.
GACCCAAACGTCCACCTTTAACCCTTAAACACCCAAACGTCCACCTTTAACCCTTACAGACCCAAACGTCCACCTTTAACCCTTAAACACCCAAACATCCACCTTTAACCCTTACAGACCCAAACGTCCACCTTTAACCCTTACAGACCCAAACGTCCACCTTTAACCCTTAAAGACCCAAACGTCCTCCTTTAACCCTTACAGACCCAAACGTCCACCTTTAACCCTTACAGACCCAAACATCCACCTTTAACCCTTACAGACCCAAACGTCCACCTTTAACCCTTACAGACCCAAATGTCCACCTTTAACCCTTAAACACCCAAACGTCCTCCTTTAATCCTTACAGACCCAAACGTCCACCTTTAACCCTTACAGACCCAAACGTCCACCTTTAACCCTTACAGACCCAAACGTCCACCTTTAACCCTTACAGACCCAAACGTCCACCTTTAACCCTTACAGACCCAAACGTCCACCTTTAACCCTTACAGACCCAAACGTCCACCTTTAACCCTTACAGACCCAAATGTCCACCTTTAACCCTTACAGACCCAAACGTCCACCTTTAACCCTTACAGACCCAAACGTCCACCTTTAACCCTTACAGACCCAAACGTCCACCTTTAACCCTTAAAGACCCAAACGTCCACCTTTAACCCTTAAACACCCAAACGTCCTCCTTTAACCCTTACAGACCCAAACGTCCACCCTTAACCCTTACAGACCCAAATGTCCTCCTTTAACCCTTAAACACCCAAACGTCCACCTTTAACCCTCACAGACCCAAACGTCCTCCTTTAACCCTTAAACACCCAAACATCCTCCTTTAACCCTTACAGACCCAAACGTCCACCTTTAACCCTCACAGACCCAAACATCCACCTTTAACCCTTAAAGACCCAAACGTCCACCTTTAACCCTTATAGACCCAAACGTCCACCTTTAACCCTCACAGACCCAAACGTCCACCTTTAACCCTTACAGACCCAAACGTCCACCTTTAACCCTTATAGACCCAAACGTCCACCTTTAACCCTTACAGACCCAAACGTCCACCTTTAACCCTTACAGACCCAAATGTCCTCCTTTAACCCTTAAACACCCGAACATCCTCCTTTAACCCTTACAGACCCAAACGTCCACCTTTAACCCTTAGAGACCCAAACGTCCACCTTTAACCCTTAAACACCCAAACGTCCACCTTTAACCCTTACAGACCCAAACGTCCACCTTTAACCCTTAAACACCCAAACGTCCACCTTTAACCCTTACAGACCCAAACGTCCACCTTTAACCCTTACAGACCCAAACGTCCACCTTTAACCCTTACAGACCCAAACGTCCACCTTTAACCCTTACAGACCCAAACGTCCACCTTTAACCCTTAAAGACCCAAACGTCCTCCTTTAACCCTTACAGACCCAAACGTCCACCTTTAACCCTTACAGACCCAAACATCCACCTTTAACCCTTACAGACCCAAACGTCCACCTTTAACCCTTACAGACCCAAATGTCCACCTTTAACCCTTAAACACCCAAACGTCCTCCTTTAATCCTTACAGACCCAAACGTCCACCTTTAACCCTTACAGACCCAAACGTCCACCTTTAACCCTTACAGACCCAAACGTCCACCTTTAACCCTTACAGACCCAAACGTCCACCTTTAACCCTTACAGACCCAAATGTCCACCTTTAACCCTTACAGACCCAAACGTCCACCTTTAACCCTTACAGACCCAAACGTCCACCTTTAACCCTTAAAGACCCAAACGTCCACCTTTAACCCTTAAACACCCAAACGTCCTCCTTTAACCCTTACAGACCCAAACGTCCACCCTTAACCCTTACAGACCCAAATGTCCTCCTTTAACCCTTAAACACCCAAACGTCCACCTTTAACCCTCACAGACCCAAACGTCCTCCTTTAACCCTTAAACACCCAAACATCCTCCTTTAACCCTTACAGACCCAAACGTCCACCTTTAACCCTCACAGACCCAAACATCCACCTTTAACCCTTAAAGACCCAAACGTCCACCTTTAACCCTTATAGACCCAAACGTCCACCTTTAACCCTCACAGACCCAAACGTCCACCTTTAACCCTTACAGACCCAAACGTCCACCTTTAACCCTTATAGACCCAAACGTCCACCTTTAACCCTTACAGACCCAAACGTCCACCTTTAACCCTTACAGACCCAAATGTCCTCCTTTAACCCTTAAACACCCAAACATCCTCCTTTAACCCTTACAGACCCAAACGTCCACCTTTAACCCTTAGAGACCCAAACGTCCACCTTTAACCCTTAAACACCCAAACGTCCACCTTTAACCCTTACAGACCCAAACGTCCACCTTTAACCCTTAAACACCCAAACGTCCACCTTTAACCCTTACAGACCCAAACGTCCACCTTTAACCCTTACAGACCCAAACGTCCACCTTTAACCCTTACAGACCCAAACGTCCACCTTTAACCCTTACAGACCCAAACATCCACCTTTAACCCTTACAGACCCAAATGTCCACCTTTAACCCTTACAGACCCAAACGTCCACCTTTAACCCTTACAGACCCAAACATCCACCTTTAACCCTTACAGACCCAAACGTCCACCTTTAACCTAATCCATCTACTGATCTAAACTGTTTAATTCCTGTTGATCCTCTAATCCTATTAATCCATGTCAATAATTGGTGTCAAATACAGTTCTTCATCTTTTCATGGTCCTCAGATATGACCATATTTGGACGTTTAGAGGCTCCGTAGTTACCGTGGAAACACTGTCATCTTCTTCAACATTGCTTCTCCAGTCAAACCCATGCAGTTGGATCAGTGCCAGTGGATGGACACACTGGGTTTATGTTCAGTTCATGATGAATTTTACTGAAAAAGTTACATTTTCTTCATTTTTGTGTTTATATAAAATTAACTTTGATTTTACTCTGTTTTCATGAACATCTACATGATCTGTGAATTAAATTTAGGAAAATACAGGATTTATACAAAAAAAAGCAAAATACAGAGGATAATATTATTAAGAAAAACAGAAATTGGTGATAACTCAGTTAAAGGTAGAAATAGAGAAAACTTCATTTGGGAACTGACATAAAAGTAACACTGGGTGTGTACGGGTTCATGATAATCCACATGAGATTCACCCAAATATCCTAAAAGTGCTGACTGAGACCAATGGTCATGAAAATAAGATGAAATGAGTAGAAGAGCAGACAGTCCTCCTCAGGTTGAAGGACTATTACAGACCAGTTCATACCTGGGGTGAGTTTAACAACATTCACATTTAGAATTCGTCAGCTGATGCCAGTCGGTTTATTTATGAAGTCTAATAAAAGGCCTCACTTATACTGAGTGGTCTGACAAATATACAGCTCAGCCTAAAACATTAGTCTGTAATTAAGCGGCTGTCACTCACATGGACTGGAGCTCCTTATGTCGACCCTTTCAGTGCCCACATGACAGTTTTATAAGCCATCGGAGAAATAAACAACAGCTACAACGTGGCACATTAAAACCTTTTTCATTTACATTCTGTTGTTTGTTTTGACAGTGATGTCCTCATAAATGTGTATAATTTAAAAATCAGTAAATCAGCACCCAATTATTACGAGACATTAGTGTAATTATCCTAAACACAGAGGACTGATATGGTCTATTTTCTGGGGCTTTAATTTGAGGTTTCATCAATGTTCCAATCATATGAATCAGGATTAATTTTCTTGTTTAAACATCAGTATTAGTCAAAATTACAAAGAGTCGACAAAGGGTGAATGTGAATAGTTTCATCAGTAGGACCCTTAAAAAGCCCTTAGAAGAATGAAACTGACAACATGTGCTGACACTGACCCAGCTGTATGGCTTTGACTGGTGGTGGAATGTCTAAAAGCACTGTTTATGTCAGTACGACGACACAGAGCAGGGCCGTCAAACATGTGTCCCCCCCAAAGGTTCCAGTCCCACCCCTGGGATGAATTCACAAAGTGTCTAAACTCCACAGTCCAGGCTGTGGAACTCATGTTAGTGTGGGTTCCACATCCAGACCAATCTGATCTACAGTCCAATAAGAACAGCAGAAGAACCCACACAGAAGAACCACTGCAGATTTACTACTGGGTTTGATGGGAAATAATATGACATTATGTCTGTAAAGAATGACAACTGCAAATATTTGTCTTTGTTTTAGTGAAAAAAATCACATTAAATTGTGAAAATCTTTCCATTTCCAAACTCTCCTGTACCAATAAAATGTGACTAACCTGAACAAATGTGTCCAACCTGAAATGTCTGTATTAAATTCAGTCCAGTTTGAACTCTTTTCTTCCTGTTCCTCAGTGTTTAGTGTCTTTGTAGCAGATACTTCTGGGCAAAAATAGAGCTGACATGCCACTCCAGGACCCAAAAAAATCCAATCCAGTTCAATCTAATCCAATCCAGTCCAGTCCAGTCCAACTTTACTTATAAAGCACTTTAAAACAACCACAGTGGACCAAAGTGCTGGACAGAGAAATAAATAAAAAACAAACTAACAGAGTAAAACACAAGAATAGATTAAAAAGACATAGAACAACACATAAATAAATACAAATACTGACGAATAGATAAAACCTAAATAACCAGATCTGTCCACAGTCACAAACCCCCTCCTGCTTCTATAGGGGTTCATGTCTATAACCCAATCCACTGAAACGTCCATCAAAATGAGCCCAACTTTAATCTAATACAGATATATGTCATTGAATATATGTGGGATTTTACACAAACATGTGCGGTGCCATTCCGTCTGGTGTCACAGCTTTAAATTCCACCAGAGCAGCAGTAAGTTCATTAAAAGCACATCAGTCCACATCTGACAGTTATTAATGTTGTGTAGCCGTTCAACTCTGGGACTGTGTGGAAATCAAGTGAAGTGTGCAGAATATTGAAGTTCCAAAACTCCCCCTGACCCGATCTGTTCAATATCTGACAGCAGATTTTACTCCTGATATCATTAAACATTAATTCAACATCATTCAAACCTCAAAACAAAGACTTGGAGACAGAGTCAGACAAACAGTTCTGAGTTCAAGTGAACACTAGAGGAAAGCAGGTGAACCACATCAGACTGTTAGTGTCAATTTGCCCTGATCTTTAAAAACTGTGGGTTTTTTAATGAGACTTCTATAAAAAGAGGCTGATTTTGAAAAAAATGTGTGTGATTATTCTGAAACCTACATCCATGCAAATGACACTGACACTAAACACATTTAACCACGCAGAGATCTGGTGTTAATTATGTCTGAACTCCTTTATCTGTGACTTTGTTTCAGTCACAAAGTCAGAAAAAGAAGAAGAAGAAAGAGAATCAACTTTAAAACTGAGGCAGTAAATGTGGCTTTGGTCATTTTAAGAATATTTAACCCTTAAAGGCCCAAACGTCCACCTTTAACCCTTACAGACCCAAACCTTCACCTTTAACCCTTAAAGGCCCAAACGTCCACCTTTAACCCTTACAGACCCAAACCTTCACCTTTAACCCTTAAAGGCCCAAACGTCCACCTTTAACCCTTACAGACCCAAACCTTCACCTTTAACCCTTAAAGGCCCAGACGTCCACCTTTAACCCTTAAAGGCCCAAATGTCCACCTTTAACCCTTAAAGACCCAAACCTTCACCTTTAACCCTTACAGACCCAAACGTCCACCTTTAACCCTTAAAGACCCAGATGTCCACCTTTAACCCTTACAGACCCAAACCTTCACCTTTAACCCTTAAAGGCCCAAACGTCCACCTTTAACCCTTACAGACCCAAACCTTCACCTTTAACCCTTAAAGGCCCAAACGTCCACCTTTAACCCTTACAGACCCAAACCTTCACCTTTAACCCTTAAAGGCCCAAATGTCCACCTTTAACCCTTAAAGACCCAAACGTCCACCTTTAACCCTTAAAGGCCCAAACGTCCACCTTTAACCCTTACAGACCCAAACCTTCACCTTTAACCCTTACAGACCCAAACGTCCACCTTTAACTCTTACAGACCCAAACGTCCACCTTTAACCCTTAAAGGCCCAAACGTCCACCTTTAACCCTTAAAGACCCAAACCTTCACCTTTAACCCTTAAAGGCCCAAACATCCACCTTTAACCCTTAAAGACCCAAACCTTCACCTTTAACCCTTACAGACCCAAACGTCCACCTTTAACCCTTACAGACCCAAACCTTCACCTTTAACCCTTACAGACCCAAACGTCCACCTTTAACTCTTACAGACCCAAACGTCCACCTTTAACCCTTAAAGGCCCAAACGTCCACCTTTAACCCTTAAAGACCCAAACCTTCACCTTTAACCCTTACAGACCCAAACGTCCACCTTTAACCCTTAAAGACCCAAACCTTCACCTTTAACCCTTACAGACCCAAACGTCCACCTTTAACCCTTACAGACCCAAACGTCCTCCTTTAACCCTTAAAGGCCCAAACGTCCACCTTTAACCCTTACAGACCCAAACGTCCACCTTTAACCCTTAAAGACCCAAACGTCCACCTTTAACCCTTACAGACCCAAACATCCACCTTTAACCCTTACAGACCCAAACGTCCACCTTTAACCCTTAAAGGCCCAAACGTCCACCTTTAACCCTTACAGACCCAAACATCCACCTTTAACCCTTACAGACCCAAACGTCCACCTTTAACCCTTAAAGGCCCAAACGTCCACCTTTAACCCTTACAGACCCAAACGTCCACCTTTAACCCTTACAGACCCAAACGTCCGCCTTTAACCCTTACAGACCCAAACGTCCACCTTTAACCCTTAAAGACCCAAACGTCCTCCTTTAACCCTTACAGACCCAAACGTCCTCCTTTAACCGTTACAGACCCAAACATCCTCCTTTAACCCTTACAGACCCAAACGTCCACCTTTAACCCTTACAGACCCAAACGTCCACCTTTAACCCTTACAGACCCAAACGTCCTCCTTTAACCCTTACAGACCCAAACATCCACCTTTAACCCTTACAGACCCAAACGTCCGCCTTTAACCCTTACAGACCCAAACGTCCACCTTTAACCCTTACAGACCCAAACCTTCACCTTTAACCCTTAAAGGCCCAAACGTCCTCCTTTAACCCTTACAGACCCAAACGTCCGCCTTTAACCCTTACAGACCCAAACGTCCACCTTTAACCCTTACAGACCCAAACGTCCACCTTTAACCCTTAAAGACCCAAACGTCCACCTTTAACCCTTACAGACCCAAACATCCACCTTTAACCCTTACAGACCCAAACGTCCACCTTTAACCCTTAAAGGCCCAAACGTCCACCTTTAACCCTTACAGACCCAAACATCCACCTTTAACCCTTACAGACCCAAACGTCCACCTTTAACCCTTACAGACCCAAACGTCCACCTTTAACCCTTACAGACCCAAACGTCCGCCTTTAACCCTTACAGACCCAAACGTCCACCTTTAACCCTTAAAGGCCCAAACGTCCACCTTTAACCCTTACAGACCCAAACGTCCGCCTTTAACCCTTACAGACCCAAACGTCCGCCTTTAACCCTTACAGACCCAAACATCCACCTTTAACCCTTACAGACCCAAACGTCCGCCTTTAACCCTTACAGACCCAAACGTCCGCCTTTAACCCTTACAGACCCAAACGTCCACCTTTAACCCTTAAAGGCCCAAACGTCCACCTTTAACCCTTACAGACCCAAACGTCCGCCTTTAACCCTTACAGACCCAAACGTCCGCCTTTAACCCTTAGAGACCCAAACGTCCGCCTTTAACCCTTACAGACCCAAACGTCCGCCTTTAACCCTTAGAGACCCAAACATCCGCCTTTAACCCTTACAGACCCAAACGTCCGCCTTTAACCCTTAAAGGCCCAAACGTCCACCTTTAACCCTTAAAGGCCCAAACGTCCACCTTTAACCCTTACAGACCCAAACGTCCGCCTTTAACCCTTACAGACCCAAACGTCCGCCTTTAACCCTTACAGACCCAAACGTCCGCCTTTAACCCTTACAGACCCAAACGTCCGCCTTTAACCCTTAAAGGCCCAAACGTCCACCTTTAACCCTTACAGACCCAAACGTCCACCTTTAACCCTTACAGACCCAAACGTCCACCTTTAACCCTTACAGACCCAAACGTCCGCCTTTAACCCTTACAGACCCAAACGTCCGCCTTTAACCCTTACAGACCCAAACGTCCACCTTTAACCCTTACAGACCCAAACCTTCACCTTTAACCCTTAAAGACCCAAACATCCACCTTTAACCCTTACAGACCCAAACGTCCACCTTTAACCCTTACAGACCCAAACCTTCACCTTTAACCCTTACAGACCCAAACCTTCACCTTTAACCCTTAAAGGCCCAAACGTCCTCCTTTAACCCTTACAGACCCAAACGTCCTCCTTTAACCCTTACAGACCCAAACGTCCACCTTTAACCCTTACAGACCCAAACGTCCACCTTTAACCCTTACAGACCCAAACGTCCGCCTTTAACCCTTACAGACCCAAACGTCCGCCTTTAACCCTTACAGACCCAAACGTCCACCTTTAACCCTTACAGACCCAAACCTTCACCTTTAACCCTTAAAGACCCAAACATCCACCTTTAACCCTTACAGACCCAAACGTCCACCTTTAACCCTTACAGACCCAAACCTTCACCTTTAACCCTTACAGACCCAAACCTTCACCTTTAACCCTTAAAGGCCCAAACGTCCTCCTTTAACCCTTACAGACCCAAACGTCCTCCTTTAACCCTTACAGACCCAAACGTCCACCTTTAACCCTTACAGACCCAAACGTCCACCTTTAACCCTTACAGACCCAAACGTCCACCTTTAACCCTTACAGACCCAAACGTCCACCTTTAACCCTTACAGACCCAAACGTCCACCTTTAACCCTTACAGACCCAAACGTCCACCTTTAACCCTTAAAGGCCCAAACGTCCTCCTTTAACCCTTACAGACCCAAACGTCCTCCTTTAACCCTTACAGACCCAAACGTCCTCCTTTAACCCTTACAGACCCAAACGTCCTCCTTTAACCCTTACAGACCCAAACGTCCACCTTTAACCTAATCCATCTACTGATCTAAACTGTTTAATTCCTGTTGATCCTCTAATCCTATTAATCCATGTCAATAATTGGTGTCAAATACAGTTCTTCATCTTTTCATGGTCATCAGATATGACCATATTTGGACGTTCAGAGGCTCCGTAGTTACCGTGGAAACCCCGTCATCTTCTCCAACATTGCTTCTCCAGTCAAACCCATGCAGTTGGATCAGTGCCAGTGGATGGACACACTGGGTTTATGTTCAGTTCAGGACAGACTGGACTGAAACAGACACTGTTTATTCAGTTGGATCTGTTTGTGACAGAAGAACCATCAACTTTAACCTGAGCTTTAATGAACATCTACAGGATCAGTGAATTAAATATAGAAAAACATGTGATTTTAACTGAAAAAACATGAAATACAGAGGATAATATTATAATAAATGGGGATAAATCACCTAAGAAAAGGTCAAAATAGAGACAAAAATGAATCCAGGAACTGCCCCAAAAGTATCTGTGGGTCTGTGAGGGCAAGGGTCGAATAGTTTCAGATTTTTCATTCTAGTTTAGTTTTATTTAGTTTTGACTTTCATTCATTCATTTTCTGAACCCGCTTTATCCTCACTAGGGTCACGGGGGTCTCCTGGAGCCTATCCCAGCTGCATAGGGGCGAAGGCGGGGTTCACCCTGGACATTTCGCCAGTTCATCACAGGACTGAACATACAAACAGTCACTCTCACATTCACACTTATGGGCAATTTAGATGAACCAGTTAACCTATCAGTGATTGTGTTTGGATGGTGGGAGGAGCCAGAGTACCAGAGAGAACCCACGCAGTAGTCGTAGTACTTCTGACTTTTTTTCTCTAATTCAGTTCGTTTTAATTAGTTTTTGGAGCAGGTTTGATAGTTTTTATTAGTTTTCATTATTTTCTAAATGCTTAGTTTTAATTTTAGTTTTGTTTCCTCTTTGTGATCACTTTGCTTTGTGTGTTTGTGTGCATGCGTGTTTGTTTGTTTGTTTGTTTGTGTGTTAGCAAGATAACTCAAAAAGTTATGGACGGATTTTCATGAAATTTTCAGGAAATGTTGATACTGGCACAAGGAAGAAATGATTAAATTTTGGTGATGGGGGGGGGGGCAGATCTGTCTTGGCGGAGGTCTGCGCTCTCCGAGTGCTTTTCTTATCGTCTCTTTTCTCTTCTTCTCTGTGCTCCTATTCAAATCAATCCCAGACAGGACTCTGCTGCTTTAGTCTCCATGTTTCCAGGTAGAGTGGGGACCAGAAGACGACTGGAAACCACAAGTGAACACAAGTGACGGAGCAAAAAGTGTCGTATGGAGACAGCACAGAAAATTGCTCGAGCGAAATAAATCGATTTAACATCAATCTGACATTGACAAAGACGAAAACGAAGGGAATTTGATCCAGAATTTGTATCCGTTGTAGTTAGTTTTATAAACACACAATACAGTTTCAGTTACTTATCATTTTTTTTTCTTTTAATTATAGTTTTTATTTATTTCAGTTAACAAAAATGTTTTTACAGTTCTAGTTTTGGTCATTTCGTTAGTTTTCGTTAACGATAATAACCTTGTTTAAGGGTTCATCCAAGCAGTGTTCCAGTGAAAGTCTAAACCAGTGGATGTGCTGAATGCAGATGGCTGGTCCAAACAGGCTGAGGGTCTAGAATGTAGTTGTCAAAGTCCAGCACCGTTCGCTCAGCGCTCTTCCACCCCCCACCCCCACCCCCACCCCCCGCAGTGGTGCAGATTGAACAGACTGTTGGTGTGACAGCAGTGAGTTCACACTCTATGAGGAATGTTTGCAATCAGACCCACTTTAGAAACAGATGGGCTGATCAGTGAGTGCACAGGACGCCCAGCACACAGGATCCAGGAAACTGATCTGAGCACACAACTGCACACTGACCCACAACACATACGAACACACAACTACACACTGACCCACAACACATACGAACACACAACTACACACTGACCCACAACACATATGAACACACAACTGCACACTGACCCACAACACATATGAACACACAACTGCACACTGACCCACAACACATACGAACACACAACTGCACACTGACCCACAACACATACGAACACACAACTACACACTGACCCACAACACATATGAACACACAACTGCACACTGACACACAACTGCACACTGACCCACAACACATATGAACACACAACTGCACACTGACCCACAACACATATGAACACACAACTACACACTGACCCACAACACATATGAACACACAACTACACACTGACCCACAACACATATGAACACACAACTACACACTGACCCACACATATGGACACACAAGTACACACTGACCCACACATATGGACACACAAGTACACACTGACCCACACATATGGACACACAAGTACACACTGACCCACACATATGGACACACAAGTACACACTGACCCACACATATGGACACACAAGTACACAGTGAGCAGCAGAAGTCAGCTGGAACTCTGGAACTCCACTGTTTATGTCTGTGTGTCTCTTCATTTTCCCTCCAGTCGGTGAATTCTTCCTGCACTTGTATTTCACACCTCAGTACCACCGTACTTACTGTAATTACCACACTTATATGGTAATGTGCTTATTCTGTGGGGAACACAGTGTATTAAAGTCAAATTTGGGGACATTACCCAAACTGTTGACTTGCTCTGTTCTACTGGGACCAGAGCCATAGAGAGAGAGAGTTGGGACACGCTTTGATGTTGCCTATGGTGATCAGATGGTTCATGTAAGCCTCAATAGTTCCAAACAAACATCACGCTGACATGTTCTTCTATGGGACAGACAGGACTGAGTGCATTATCACAGGTAGTAGGTGTAATTTATTTATCCATTTAAGAAAACATGATGCATACATACATACAGTTTGGATTTCTAGATTAAACATCAGCAGCTGAAATGTCCGTCGGGGGTCAAATGAGTGTCCATTTGTGTCCAGAACAGTTGTCCTGCAGTCATAGAAGTGTGTGTAAATAATGCTAATCCATCTGTGCACAGACTACTGATATTCTCTGACAGTGGAAGCTCTATTTTCATAAATATTGGATTTGGAATAGCACGTGGATGTGAAAACTTTTGCTGGTGGACGGATGTGACATTACCCATGATGCTCTGGTCAGTCCCAGTACTTTATTAGGAATAAACTTCTAGACTTCCTATTGCTAATTGTGCTCTTCTTCATAAATGTTGGTATTGTGGATCTAAAACAATCCCAGCTGACACAAAAACACTAAATGTGTCAGTGGACGGATGTGACATGGTTGTTGTGGATCCCATCATACTGATGCTCTGCAGCCATGTCAGCGTTTACACTAATGATCCCTGTGCAAAAACTAGGAGCACTATTATTTATTGGATAGTTTAGCATCAGACTAAAGAGGAAAGAACAATCTAGAATTGTTCTTTGTGTCTAAAAATGCTTCTTATTGTAAAAGTGTTGATGTAAACAGTGCTGTGTGCCATTCTTCATGTATGTATTGGTGGAACAGAAGCAGGATGGATCAGCACCATACTCCAGATTGAACCTGTACAAATAAAACATGTGATATGGAGGAGAGAATCTGGGAAGAAAAACTGGGGAATCCAAAAGAAGAGAAGATTTGTTTTTCAGCTCAATTCAGTTCAAATAGAACTTGTCCATTTGTGACATGAAAATATAGCATTAATTGTGCTGAAATGGTTCATTTTGGAGCTGAAAACATAGTTCATATGAGCATCAACATGTTGAACAGAACTGAAATCCTGTCCATTTGAACAACTGTCATTTACCAACACAAAGTTCCTTTGGATTCACTGAGACTGATTTAATATGAACACAGACACACAGAAGAGCTGTGAACACATGTGAGCCGACATTCATACAGTTTGGATTTCTAGATTAAACATGAGTGAAAAGAGGTAGAAGCAAAAGTAACAGCTGATTTCTGTCTACTTTATTTACAAGAAGGAAAGTTACAGAAACAGAACAAGATAACAAGACAGTTTGAAACAACAATATAAATAAACAAATATCATCTAAGCAAAATGTTCGATTCATACTGATAATTGGCTTAGTTTATCCTGATATTTTATATTTATTGAACACCTGAGTTTTAACCATCCTTTTAAATATAGTGCCTGATGTGCATGTTTTGAATTTTTTATTAAGGTTGTTGTAGAATTTTACTCCAGGTACAGGTAAACATGTGCCTGTTGTGTTGGTCCTGGCCTTTGTTTTCTTGAACATACAGGTTCCATACAGGTAAATATATAAATAAACCACCCACTGGTCTGTTTAGAACCGTTGTGTCACTACTGTACGTATGTTAAGCCTCAGTCACAAAGCTTCGTCGTTTGTATGAATCTCTGGGTTCGTAGGAGTTGTGGGGTTCGTAGACACTGGTGGAGGCAGCAGTAGTTTCTTACGTCCGTTCGGCTGCCACAAGAGCAACTTGAGGCCTCCTTGAGAAAATAATGTGATTTTGTGTCGTAGGAACACCGTACAGTTGCCACGGCCCTCGGTGCCTTGGGACCTTCCTGCATTAGACCTATGGCCACTTCACGAATTATTGTGTTGTAAGTTGAATGTACGTCAGCCCTACGTGAAACTCACCGCACTCTGAAGTCGTTGGTAGGAAGATCTTACACTGTTTCAGAATATTTAGATTGGTATATAATCAGTGGACGTGGACCCCATCCCATGTCCTGATCATTGCATTCGAGATGGTAATAACGTCCACAAGACTGAAACTTCTACAGCTACAAGATGAAGAAGAGGAAGATCCAGTGGTGGTTTTGTCTGTTTCGGTCCGACAGCAGAAGAAGAACAAGGACATTCTAAAGCACAAAAAAAAACAGCTGAATGTAGTTTAATGTCCAGAACAGCGGTCAGTCATCGTGTGGACATCTGCAGTCACGTCCACTTTCACCTCTGAAAAAAAACTGAACATAGTTTAATCTGAGAGTGTTGTTTTTCTCATTCAGTCTATGGACGTGTCGTAACTCTGTCTTCTGTACCGCTCTGGTTGGACCAACAGGTTCCTTTATAAGCCAACAACAAGAAAATAATGTCCACAGTATTCTGAGCATGAAGCCAATATCAGATCAGCTGTTCTTCTATATGGGAGGTCAGTCTGGTATTTGTGTCCTATGAAATCAGTATTTGTTCTCAGATTCATCATATTTAAGGTTGACATCATTCTGTGGTTCGTCTGGTGTTTCATGGAGGACACAAACATTTAAACAGTAACTGCACACTTACATACGTCTGACTGATGCATACATAAAAGCACTAGAGATCAATGTGACTGACAGTATATCTGAACAAATGCACAAATATTCACAGAGAAGATCTTTTAGTTCAGTACTTCCAACCTTTTTTAGCTCCTGACCCCATTTTAACATCACAAATTTCTGGTGACCCCAGACATTCAAAACAGATTTTTTTTTTTTGCTAAAATTAATTTGTTTTTGATCATGTAATAGTTTGCTATACTATGTTGCAAAGAAACATTAATGTTAGAGGACATTTAGTCTGTATAATGTCTACTATTGTGGACATTTAGTCTATATAATGTCTATTATTGTGGACATTTAGTCTATATAATGTCTCTTATTGTGGACATTTAGTCTGTATAATGTCTCTTATTGTGGACATTTAGTCTATATAATGTCTATTATTGTGGACATTTAGTCTATATAATGTCTCTTATTGTGGACATTTAGTTTGTATAATGTCTATTATTGTGGACATTTAGTCTATATAATGTCTCTTATTGTGGACATTTAGTCTGTATAATGTCTCTTATTGTGGACATTTAGTCTGTATAATGTCTATTATTTTGGACATTTAGTCTATATAATGTCTATTATTGTGGACATTTAGTCTATATAATGTCTCTTATTGTGGATATTTAGTTTGTATAATGTCTATTATTGTGGACATTTAGTCTATATAATGTCTCTTATTGTGGACATTTAGTCTGTATAATGTCTCTTATTGTGGACATTTAGTCTATATAATGTCTCTTATTGTGGACAATTAGTCTGTATAATGTCTATTATTGTGGACATTTAGTCTATATAATGTCTATTATTGTGGACATTTAGTCTGTATAATGTCTATTATTGTGGACATTTAGTCTGTATAATGTCTCTTATTGTGGACATTTAGTCTATATAATGTCTCTTATTGTGGACAGTTAGTCTGTATAATGTCTATTATTGTGGACATTTAGTCTATATAATGTCTCTTATTGTGGACATTTAGTCTGTATAATGTCTATTATTGTGGACATTTAGTCTATATAATGTCTATTATTGTGGACATTTAGTCTGTATAATGTCTCTTATTGTGGACATTTAGTTTGTATAATGTCTATTATTGTGGACATTTAGTCTGTATAATGTCTATTATTGTGGACATTTAGTCTATATAATGTCTATTATTGTGGACATTTAGTCTATATAATGTCTCTTATTGTGGACATTTAGTTTGTATAATGTCTATTATTGTGGACATTTAGTCTGTATAATGTCTATTATTGTGGACATTTAGTCTATATAATGTCTATTATTGTGGACATTTAGTCTATATAATGTCTATTATTGTGGACATTTAGTCTGTATAATGTCTATTATTGTGGACATTTAGTCTGTATAATGTCTATTATTGTGGACATTTAGTCTATATAATGTCTATTATTGTGGACATTTAGTCTATATAATGTCTATTATTGTGGACATTTAGTCTGTATAATGTCTATTATTGTGGACATTTAGTCTGTATAATGTCTCTTATTGTGGACATTTAGTCTATATAATGTCTGTTATTGTGGACAGAGGCAGTAAATCCAGGTGTAGATTAAAGGCTCAGGATCTGTCCAGTCAGTCCAGCTGGGATTTACAAGGAGGACAATTAATACTGAACAAACAAGAACTGAAACTAGGAATTATGAAAGAGCTGCAGCATCTGAAACTGACCACAGTGAACATGTGACACAAACAGAAGCACAGTGCTGCAGTTTCACCTTCAGTTTGTCTGTTATGGACTGGGATTGGCTCTGTCAACTCACCACAGATTTTTTATCAGTAAGTTTTTTTGTTATTTTTATCAATTACTAGACATTTCAGGCGACCCCACATAGGGTCCCAACCCCAAGGGTGAAAAACACTGGTTTAGTTCCTACAGTTCCTACAGTTCCTACAGGAGGACTGTGTGGAACACTGAATAGATGGTTTAGTTCCTACAGTTCCTACAGGAGGACTGTGTGGAACATTGAATAGATGGTTTAGTTCCTACAGGAGGACTGTGTGGAACACTGAATAGATGGTTTAGTTCCTACAGTTCCTACAGGAGGACTGTGTGGAACATTGAATAGATGGTTTAGTTCCTACAGTTCCTACAGGAGGACTGTGTGGAACACTGAATAGATGGTTTAGTTCCTACAGTTCCTACAGGAGGACTGTGTGGAACACTGAATAGATGGTTTAGTTCCTACAGTTCCTACAGGAGGACTGTGTGGAACATTGAATAGATGGTTTAGTTCCTACAGTTCCTACAGGAGGACTGTGTGGAACACTGAATAGATGGTTTAGTTCCTACAGTTCCTACAGGAGGACTGTGTGGAACATTGAATAGATGGTTTAGTTCCTACAGTTCCTACAGTTCCTACAGGAGGACTGTGTGGAACACTGAATAGATGGTTTAGTTCCTACAGTTCCTACAGGAGGACTGTGTGGAACACTGAATAGATGGTTTAGTTCCTACAGTTCCTACAGGAGGACTGTGTGGAACATTGAATAGATGGTTTAGTTCCTACAGTTCCTACAGGAGGACTGTGTGGAACACTGAATAGATGGTTTAGTTCCTACAGTTCCTACAGGAGGACTGTGTGGAACACTGAATAGATGGTTTAGTTCCTACAGTTCCTACAGGAGGACTGTGTGGAACATTGAATAGATGGTTTAGTTCCTACAGTTCCTACAGGAGGACTGTGTGGAACACTGAATAGATGGTTTAGTTCCTACAGTTCCTACAGGAGGACTGTGTGGAACATTGAATAGATGGTTTAGTTCCTACAGTTCCTACAGGAGGACTGTGTGGAACATTGAATAGATGGTTTAGTTCCTACAGTTCCTACAGGAGGACTGTGTGGAACATTGAATAGACGGTTTAGTTCCTACAGTTCCTACAGTTCCTACAGGAGGACTGTGTGGAACATTGAATAGATGGTTTAGTTCCTACAGTTCCTACAGGAGGACTGTGTGGAACATTGAATAGATGGTTTAGTTCCTACAGTTCCTACAGGAGGACTGTGTGGAACATTGAATAGACGGTTTAGTTCCTACAGTTCCTACAGTTCCTACAGGAGGACTGTGTGGAACATTGAATAGATGGTTTAGTTCCTACAGTTCCTACAGTTCCTACAGGAGGACTGTGTGGAACATTGAATAGATAGTTTAGTTCCTACAGTTCCTACAGGAGGACTGTGTGGAACATTGAATAGATAGTTTAGTTCCTACAGTTCCTACAGGAGGACTGTGTGGAACATTGAATAGATGGTTTAGTTCCTACAGTTCCTACAGTTCCTACAGGAGGACTGTGTGGAACATTGAATAGATGGTTTAGTTCCTACAGTTCCTACAGGAGGACTGTGTGGAACACTGAATAGATGGTTTAGTTCCTACAGTTCCTACAGGAGGACTGTGTGGAACATTGAATAGATGGTTTAGTTCCTACAGTTCCTACAGTTCCTACAGGAGGACTGTGTGGAACACTGAATAGATGGTTTAGTTCCTACAGTTCCTACAGGAGGACTGTGTGGAACATTGAATAGATGGTTTAGTTTCTACAGTTCCTACAGGAGGACTGTGTGGAACATTGAATAGATGGTTTAGTTCCTACAGTTCCTACAGTTCCTACAGGAGGACTGTGTGGAACACTGAATAGATGGTTTAGTTTCTACAGTTCCTACAGGAGGACTGTGTGGAACATTGAATAGATGGTTTAGTTCCTACAGTTCCTACAGTTCCTACAGGAGGACTGTGTGGAACATTGAATAGATGGTTTAGTTCCTACAGTTCCTACAGGAGGACTGTGTGGAACACTGAATAGATGGTTTAGTTTCTACAGTTCCTACAGGAGGACTGTGTGGAACATTGAATAGATGGTTTAGTTCCTACAGTTCCTACAGGAGGACTGTGTGGAACATTGAATAGATGGTTTAGTTCCTACAGTTCCTACAGTTCCTACAGGAGGACTGTGTGGAAGGCTGAATCGGTGGTTTTTCTCAGATGTGTCGGCTGAACGAACCAACGCGGCCTCAGTCTGGATCTGCACTAATTAGCGTCGAACCGACTGAAGTTCAGAACAATTGGTCCGAAGTAGAATGTGAGAGTGATCGGACCGTCGGGTTCTACAAGTTTGTATCCTGAAGTCCAAAGAACAAAGAAGGGATTCAAGGACAGAGTTAGTGACTAATGATGATCTGAACCCTTTAAGACACACTCATCCACATCAGTGACAGTAGAACCAGAGCAGAGTTTGGACAGAAATACAACGGAGGGGCGCAGCAGTTCAAACAGGAGGAATTTATCTATTTATCTGAACTTTTTATTTTGTGTTTTTATTTTTGTATGAGGCATAATTGAACAAAATCAATAATAATTAACAAAGACAAAAAAAAGACAAGCAATACACAAAGGTACTGTTACTGAACTTCAACAACGTACACGAGTTTACATCAGAAAAATCAAACGGCTCCTGTAGTCCAACGGCCTATGTAGAGACATTAATGGACATTTGTTTGACCTTTCAGGGTCACTCAAGGTCAAAGGTCATGAAAAACTATTTTTACTGTAAAAAACAAAACAAAAACAAAAAAACTTACATTTAAAAACTATTTTTACTGTAAAAAAACAAACAAACAAAAAACAAACAAAAAACTTACATTTAAAAACTATTTTTTAATGTAAAAAAACAAAAACAAAAAAACTTACATTTAAAAACTGTTTTTACTGTAAAAAAAAAAAAAAAAAAAAACTACTAATATTTAAAAACTCTTTTTACTGTAAAAAAAAATATTTATATTTAAAAACTGTTTTTACTGTTAAAAAAATACTTATAATTAAAAACTGTTTTTACTGTTAAAAAAATACATTTAAAAACTATTTTTACTTTAAAAAAAAAAATACTTATATTTAAAAACTATTTTTACTATAAAATATACTTATATTTAAAAACTGTTTTTACTGTAAAAAAAAAAAAAACCTCAAAACTTATATTTTAAAAACTGTTTTTATTGTTTAAAAAACAAAACAAAACAAAACTTACATTTAAAAACTATTTTTGCTGTAAAAAAAACACTTATATTTAAAAACTATTTTTACTGTAAAATATACTTATATTTAAAAACTGTTTTTACTGTAAAAAAAAAAAAAAAAAACCCAAAACTTATATTTTAAAAACTGTTTTTATTGTTTAAAAAACAAAACAAAACAAAACTTACATTTAAAAACTATTTTTGCTGTAAAAAAAAACACTTATATTTAAAAACTATTTTTACTGTAAAATATACTTATATTTAAAAACTGTTTTTACTGTAAAAAAAAAAAAAAAAAACCCAAAACTTATATTTTAAAAACTGTTTTTATTGTTTAAAAAACAAAACAAAACAAAACTTACATTTAAAAACTATTTTTGCTGTAAAAAAAAACACTTATATTTAAAAACTATTTTTACTGTAAAATATACTTATATTTAAAAACTGTTTTTACTGTTAAAAAAAAACAAAAACATATTTAAAACTGTTTTTACAATAATATTTCAGTCAGTTTTATATTAAGGATGGATGCAGTAACTTTCCATCCATGTTGTGGCAGGAGTGTCAAACATGTGACCTGTGGGCTGAAAGCGGACCACCAAAGGTTCTAATGAGGCCCACAGGATGAATGAACGAATGAAGGAATGAACAAATAAGCAAACAAGACTTTAATTGTTTAAAGACATTAATTGACATTTGTTTGACCTTTCAGGGTCACTCCAGGTCAAAGGTCATGGCACCAAATGAAAGTCCATATGACACGGTTCATGGTCTGTCATTTTAGTGACGTTAAGGGCAAAAAATCCAGCTCTTGGTTCTGGACTGAAAATATATCAGTTTAGGGTCAAATTTTCTCAGGAATCTGCATCTGAAATCATTTATGCCAAATCTTTTGTGGTTTTCAAATCACTGAGCCTTTATCGACACAAGGTTGAAACAAAAAAACATGAAATTTGGCCGAAGCTCGACTGGATTGAACTGTTTAATGTGAGTCCAAAATCAGCCATAACATGCTTTCTTCTGTTCATCTAAAACCTGATGGGCTAGGGTGAGTAAAAGGAATGATTTGACTGATCTAATATTAGAATAGACTGAATTATTGGGTCATGCTTTATTCACAACAGGAAAAGAAAGAGAATGGTGGATAATACAGACAGATTATGAGAATATCAGCTCTACATACAGAATTATCAGTCCAGTTCTTACCTAGAGTCCAAAAATCCAAACAGAATATTCCCAGGACGTCTTCAGAGGAACTGTCTGATCTGACGTCAGAGACTTTGAACTGAAACTGATGCTCATTCAAAAGGCCAGACCAGAAGCTCTGCTTCAAGGTTCAAACGAAGACAGTTCAATGAACATTTACAAGCAGCAACAGGATTCATATGGGTTTGCAAATTATTTGTCACTGAAAAAGTGTCATTTTTGCTCATTTTTCAACAAACATCAGAAAGTCATACACATTTTTGGATGTTGTATTCTGAAAGTACACAATTTTTCCAATAAATTCAACACAAGACACTGCATGAAAGGTCTACATTTATTCCACCATATTTTTTTTCACAATAATGATACTCAAAGTTTCAACCTTGTCATATGTGACTTCCTATCTGTTATCTATTGTGATTCCAGGGAAGTGTTTATATCAGCCTTTTGTGGCTTCTATCCTCTCCTGCACAGTGACGGTACTTGTTTGAATGTTGTTGGTTTTTTTTGTTTTTTTTTTTCTCTTGCTGTTTATGATGTGCAAATAAATAAAATAAAATAAAATAAAGTAAAATAAAATAAAATAAAATAAAATAAAATAAAATAAAATAAAATAAAATAATTATTCCCCAGCTCTGGAACTCCTTTTGCCACCGGCTCACAAACACCCCTTCACTCCCTCTCTTCAAATCCAAACTCTAAACCCATCTGTTCAGGAACACTTTGTCTGTGTGAACACAACTGCATTGTCCAATTTTTAACCTTTTTAGCCTTTTATTTTTGACTATATTGCATGTTTTATCCTCTCCTCTTTACTGTACGGTGTCCTTGAGTGCCAAGAAAGGCACCTATAAATAAAATGTGTTATTATTATTAGTAGTAGTAGTAGTGTTAGTAGTAGTAGTGTTAGTACTAGAAGTAGTAGTAGTAGTAGTACTAGCAGTAGTGTTAGTAGTAGTAGTACTAGTAGTAGTAGTAGTAGTGTTAGTACTAGAAGTAGTAGTAGTAGTAGTACTAGCAGTAGTGTTAGTAGTAGTAGTACTAGTAGTAGTAGTAGTAGTGTTAGTACTAGAAGTAGTAGTAGTAGTAGTACTAGCAGTAGTGTTAGTAGTAGTAGTACTAGTAGTAGTAGTAGTGTTAGTACTAGAAGTAGTAGTAGTAGTAGTACTAGCAGTAGTGTTAGTAGTAGTAGTACTAGTAGTAGTAGTAGTAGTGGTAGTAGTAGTACTAGTAGTAGTATTAGTATTAGTAGTAGTAGTACTAGTATTAGTTGTATATCAATATCTTGAAGTGTTTTGAAGTTGAAATGTGTTCCATTATAAACCACAGGGGAACTGGAAAAGGTCAAAAATACATAAAAGATTAAAAATCCAAATTTCCCAATTCTTACCCCGAAGATGTTCCACAACAAAGATCAAGTCCTTCTGACTGATGGTTTAGGAGAAGAAGATTCTTGAAAATTTATTGACAGACAGACGGACAGACAGATGGACGGACAGACAGATGGACAGACAGACAGATGGACAGACAGATGGACAGATGGACAGACAGATGGACAGACAGACAGATGGACAGACAGATGGACAGATGGACAGACAGATGGACGGACAGACAGATGGACAGACAGATGGACAGATGGACAGACAGATGGACAGACAGA
>NC_043977.1:1412040-1417040 GCF_902148855.1 Sphaeramia orbicularis | reverse complement strand
CTATTTTCAAACCATTTAAACAGAGTTTTGCATTTTCAGCATTTCTATTACCTGAAAAAATCATAAACTTTGTTTTGTTTTTATTTAAAGATAATTTGTGAATTTGAAGATATTAACAATCAGTGGAGTCCAACTCATTTTAGTTCCAGTTCCACATACAGACCAACAGGATGGAAAGTATTTATTTATTTAAAAAAAAAAACATGCAAAGAAACAAAATAAAACAAAATGAAGCAGATTAAGACAAAAACCAAATACCATTTAAATGAACAGAATCTATCTTCAAGTACATGCAAGTCTGAATTTTGGAAGAAAAAGAGTAGGAAGAAGTATAAACTTATTTAAAATAAGAACGTCATAAACCTTTAACAATAAAATGGAAACAACCTGAAAATCAGATGGAATTGTCTCAGTATCCTGCCTGTTAAATGTTTGGTGCATTTGTACGTCCACTGTATGAATAATAACCCCAGACATAATACTGTAGATATTCTTCTGATTTGAGTTTATGTGACATTGTGTCTAATGCACAAGTAAAAGGAGTTGGACACCGCTGCATTATGGGAAGTCTATTTTATACTAAGTGTTCAGCATCAGCTGAGTTCTCACCACACTTACAGGTAAAATATGGAGCAGCTTATTGACTCATATAGTAATAATTCATCTGATTGTGACTCATTACCCATTAGAAGTGTGTGTTGGTGTGTTTTCCTGCACAGATTCTGTTCTGACCTTTAGGCAGTAAATGTGTCAGAAACAAGAGGAGACAGAAAAAAGAGAAAAAGGGTGAGTTCATCAGAACCGGCCACAGCATGTTTCTCTTTCTGATTCACTGTGCCACCTGTCTGCTGCATATTTCACCTTTAACGTTGTCATATGTAATATTATTTCAGTTCAGTCTGAACAGACAGGAGCTGAAGGCATCATGAGTGTTTAGAGGACAGAGCGGTGAAGTTCAGCCAGAGGCCAGTGTGTTCCAGGGAACTCCAACAACGGCCCAGACACTTATGACCACTAGAGGGAGTAGGGGGGCACTAAACTAACACCACAGGGCCTTTGAGCAAAGCAGCACAAAGTGACCAGATGGGACGAGAACCAGGAAGAAACCATTTTTAGTCATGCAGGTAGACAGTTATTATGGGATGTTTGTATCATTGCTAAGTTTCCGTTTGTATTTTGTATTTGTATTTCTGTGTTTAGTTCCAGGACAGTGTGTTCACAGCTGTGTGTGTGTGTGTGTGTGTGTGTGTGTGTGTGTGTGTGTGTGTGTGTGTGTGTGTGTGTGTGTGTGTGTGTCCACAGCTGTGTGTGTCCGACTGCAGGTGAAGCTCCTCTGACCCTAAAATGACTCCCATTAAATGCTCAAATCTGTTCAGTTGTTTTCATTTCATTGACTCCAAATGTGTTGGAACACGTTCATCTCTCAGACCAGTTGGTTCAGAATCAGTTTGATCCCAGATCAGTGGACTGGATGTTGTTCACTTCTCCTCCATTCCCGTGTCTGTGTTTGTTCATTCCATCTCTGCTCAGTGCATTTGTCGTAGACGCTCAGCGTCCATGCACTTCAATGGGACTGAGTGGAACTGCTGGAAACTGACTCTAAACTGGACGCTAATTGGACAAATGCCACCATGTTGTCCCGCCCCCGGACACCCGGTGTCTCTGGGGGTGAATGGAGCTGTGGGCGGAGCTCGGCCGGGCCGGACGCAGAGCTTCCGCGCGCCAATCGGAGGGCGGGTCCAAAGGCTGAATCCAGTTTGATTGACAGCTGTTTTCAGATGTGCTCCTTCACTGACACAGTTCAGTTTAATACCGTCACACATTCTGCTGTGGAATCACACAAACCAAATGAACTGTTCATTTACTGACCTGAAAGAAAACACAAGCACTGGACTAACTGGTACACTGGACTAACTGGTACACTGGACTAACTGGTACACTGGACTGAAGGGACACGTTTTCTTGTTTCAGTTTCATAATTGAACCCTTTCTTGTTCAGTTTCATCTGGTTTTGTAGATGGTTAAATCAGACTGTTGGACAGGTCAGACTGAACTAACTCTCCAGTCCCTGGAAAAGACGCCGACTGTGTACGATAAGGAAACGGAGCATTTTCTGAAAAAGGAACGAAAGGACCAATTTATGTTTAAAGAACTGGACCGTTTTTTTGATGTAGCCGACAATGAGCTTCCTCTGTCTGAAAGACGAACAGCCGACACTGGTGTGTAGTGGCATTAGTTCCAAAGAACAAGATGCATGCTCCAGATTTAGCAGAGGAGCTCATTTCCATCTGTTGTCCTGGACAAACAACTAACATAATAACACATCGCATAGATTATAAAGCACTGATAGTATACTGGAAGAAAACCATTAATGAATGTTGGCTGAGGCTGAACGGTTACAGCCAAATACAGAAACAGGGGCTGACATTCTAAAAGTACAAGAACATTTCCTAGAAGAAGAAGAAGATATAAAAGAAAGAAGAGAAAGGAGGGAAAAAATAAATAAATAAACAAACAAACAAATAAATAAACAGGCTAATTGTACAATGGCTAACCAGACATGGATAGAAGTACAAGAGTAAGAACTACTGAGCTGAAAACTTCTGCAGAATCTGAACAGAGCCTCAGTTTGTTCTACACGTCCATTCAACCCATTTAATGTTAGAATGGGATGATGTAAACGTCTGCTCTGAGTCTGTGCAGCTCTGAACTGTCTGGCCTCTAATACTGGCCTGGAATACTGGCCTGGAATACTGGCCTCTAATACTGGCCTGGAATACTGGCCTGGAATACTGGCCTCTAATACTGGCCTGGAATACTGGCCTGGAAGACTGGCCTCTAATACTGGCCTGGAATACTGGCCTGGAAGACTGGCCTCTAATACTGGCCTGGAATACTGGCCTCTAATACTGGCCTGGAATACTGGCCTGGAATACTGGCCTCTAATACTGGCCTCTAATACTGGCCTGGAATACTGGCCTGGAATACTAGCCTCTAATACTGGCCTGGAATACTGGCCTGGAATACTAGCCTCTAATACTGGCCTGGAATACTGGCCTCTAATACTGGCCTGGAATACTGGCCTGGAATACTGGCCTCTAATACTGGCCTGGAATACTGGCCTCTAATACTGGCCTCTAATACTGGCCTGGAATACTGGCCTCTAATACTGGCCTCTAATACTGGCCTCTAATACTGGCCTGGAATACTGGCCTGGAATACTGGCCTCTAATACTGGCCTCTAATACTGGCCTGGAATACTGGCCTGGAATACTAGCCTCTAATACTGGCCTGGAATACTGGCCTGGAATACTAGCCTCTAATACTGGCCTCTAATACTGGCCTGGAATACTGGCCTGGAATACTGGCCTCTAATACTGGCCTGGAATACTGGCCTCTAATACTGGCCTGGAATACTGGCCTCTAATACTGGCCTGGAATACTGGCCTCTAATACTGGCCTGGAATACTGGCCTGGAATACTAGCCTCTAATACTGGCCTGGAATACTGGCCTGGAATACTAGCCTCTAATACTGGCCTGGAATACTGGCCTCTAATACTGGCCTGGAATACTGGCCTGGAATACTGGCCTCTAATACTGGCCTGGAATACTGGCCTCTAATACTGGCCTGGAATACTGGCCTGGAATACTGGCCTCTAATACTGGCCTGGAATACTGGCCTCTAATACTGGCCTGGAATACTGGCCTGGAATACTAGCCTCTAATACTGGCCTGGAATACTGGCCTGGAATACTAGCCTCTAATACTGGCCTGGAATACTGGCCTCTAATACTGGCCTGGAATACTGGCCTGGAATACTGGCCTCTAATACTGGCCTGGAATACTGGCCTCTAATACTGGCCTGGAATACTGGCCTGGAATACTGGCCTGGAATACTGGCCTGGAATACTAGCCTCTAATACTGGCCTGGAATACTGGCCTGGAATACTAGCCTCTAATACTGGCCTGGAATACTGGCCTCTAATACTGGCCTGGAATACTGGCCTGGAATACTGGCCTCTAATACTGGCCTGGAATACTGGCCTCTAATACTGGCCTGGAATACTGGCCTGGAATACTGGCCTGGAATACTGGCCTCTAATACTGGCCTGGAATACTGGCCTCTAATACTGGCCTCTAATACTCTTTCTTGTCTTTCCTCTAATACTCTTTCTTGTCTTTCCTCTAATACTCTTTCTTGTCTTTCCTCTAATACTCTTTCTTGTCTTTCCTCTAATACTCTTTCTTGTCTTTCCTCTAATACTCTTTCTTGTCTTTCCTCTAATACTCTTTCTTGTCTTTCCTCTAATACTCTTTCTTGTCTTTCCTCTAATACTCTTTCTTGTCTTTCCTCTAATACTCTTTCTTGTCTTTCCTCTAATACTCTTTCTTGTCTTTCCTCTAATACTCTTTCTTGTCTTTCCTCTAATACTGTCCTCTTTCTTGTCTCTTCTCTAATATCGTCAGTGCTGTAGATCATTATCAGTACCAGTGTACTTGTACAAACGTATGGTTGAAACAGAAATAATCCTTTTATTCTTATTACACAGAAAAGGTCGATTTTCTTCAAGTAGTTTTTTTTTTTCCGTTAAGAGAAAATAATTTGCCAGCTGTAACCTTAGCGCTAACAGTAGTAATGATGTAACACACCAGTGTAAATGTGCATTATTACTTTAAGGGCCTTTAGAATCAGGAACAAATGCCGCTTCATTGTGCAGCAAATAGCAGTAATCATTCCCACAGGTCCTTTCACAACGCTTTATGAATATGCATCAAAAAAAGGAAAAGGCTTCAGTTGCCACTGGTCATGAAACACTTAGAAGTATCAGATATTCACTGTGTGGGCTCCTACTGTACTAAACACAGTCATATGGAAAAGCAGATGAAGATGGAAAAGTGGATCCAAACAGACGCCGTGGCATCTATCCTGTTCCTGTCGCAATCAAAATTCAGCTCCTCTACATTTATTATACATGCACATATTTATTTACACACAGTT
>NC_043977.1:1347040-1407040 GCF_902148855.1 Sphaeramia orbicularis | reverse complement strand
CATGGACTCAAATAAAAAAAAAGCTGATTTTCTAAAAGTATTTAATTACAATATTTGAAATTTGAGGTTTCTTTTTTCACAAATAGTTGTTATTCATATTTATAAACTCAACAATAAGATGCACATTGTTTAAAAATCTAGACTTTGTTCCAGCATTATGATTACCTGTCCCACACTGTCCCACACTGTCCCACACAAACACACTGTCCCACACTGTCCCACACAAACACACTGTCCCACACTGTCCCACACAAACACACTGTCCCACACTGTCCCATACAAACACACTGTCCCACACAAACACACTGTCCCACACTGTCCCACACAAACACACTGTCCCACACTGTCCCACACAAACACACTGTCCCACACAAACACACTGTCCCACACTGTCCCACACAAACACACTGTCCCACACAAACACACTGTCCCACACTGTCCCACACAAACACACTGTCCCACACAAACACACTGTCCCACACAAACACACTGTCCCACACTGTCCCACACAAACACACTGTCCCACACTGTCCCACACTGTCCCACACAAACACACTGTCCCACACAAACACACTGCTTGTCCCACATGTGGCTCAGAAACACCTGCTCAGCCTGTCTCACACATGTCAACACTGTTTCTCTAAGTTATTATTATTATTATTATTATTATTGTTTTACTGTTTTATGGATGTGATTATTTCTTATTCATTTCAGAGTTTGGTTGCTGTTCTTTACTTGTTTATATTTTCACTGGCTTTTAATTCATTTTTTCATTTCTGTTTGATTCATTGGTGTTTTTTCCAAACTTTCTCCACATAGAGTTTTGGCTGTAACATATATCTCACCCTTTGTGCAGCACCTACATACAAAGTTTTATCTACCTGTTATTTTTCCAAACTTAGACTCAGAGTTTGTTACTTTCGAACAGTTTCCTTTTTTTTTTTTAATCACAAACTCAGTGTTTTCTCCAATGTTTCCCCTTTCTTGCTCAGGTCGCAGTAAAAAGAAGGAGCACTGCCTTAACGAGACGCTGTATCCACTGGAGGACACAGAGGCTTGTCCCTGTCAGGAGTTTTTGTCTCAGCCCTTTGGGAACTGGTCTGCGTGTGTCCTACCCGGTCCCACGTCCACAGGCTCACAGCAGGGCTGGATGGGCCACCGGCAGGTCAAGGAGTGTGGACAGGGGCTCCGCTACAGAGCTGTGGCCTGCATGGACCCACAGGGACGTCCAGTGGAGCCCACAGTCTGCACTGACACAGGTAAGACACTGGACAGGCCACTGGACAGTCAGCTGGACAGGCCAGTGGACAGTCCGCTGGACAGCCTGCTGGACAGACCACTGGACAGACCACTGGACAGTCAGCTGGAAAGTCCACTGGACAGGCCATTGGACAGTCAGCTGGACAGACTGCTGGACAGTCAGCTGGACAGCCCACTGGACAGTCAGCTGGAGAGACCGCTGGACAGCCCACTGGACAGCCCACTGGACAGTCAGCTGAACAGTCCACTGGACAGTCAGCTGGACAGCCCGCTGGACAGTCAGCTGGACAGACCGCTGGACAGTCCACTGGACAGTCCACTGGACAGCCCACTGGACAGTCCACTGGACAGCCCACTGGACAGTCTGCTGGACAGTCCACTAGACAGACCACTGGACAGTCTGCTGGACAGTCCGCTGGACAGTCTACTGGACAATCTAGTGGACAGTCCACTGGGCAGCACACTGGACAGGCCAGTGGACAGTTCAAGTCCCACCCCCTTCTGATTTGGCCCAATGGGACCTTATTTCAGAAAAAAATCCCAAAGCTGAGTTATGTTTTGATCCTGTTTGAATTTTGCATGAGTTACACATTTGTTTTTCAGTTTAACCCTTAAAGGTGGGCTCTGAGATGTTTTTCTGGAGCATTTGTTACTATATTCCTAAAAATCCCCTTCACACCCCGATTACAAATTATTAATTAAATGCTCTAACACAAAAATTTAAAAAAATCAGTCACCTGTGGAATGGGCAGGACTGAAAAAACACCATCCAATCATTTTGAGTGCCCACTGGAAATGATTGAACGGTGATATGTCTATCAAACTCAACTGCCATTGGCCCCTCCCCCCTTCCCCCCTCTGTTCGTACCCCTCTTCCAGTATGAATCGAGCGTTCCCAGAGGCTGGAGGAAGTGAAGTACAGGAAGTGAAGCCAGAACCTGGATATATTAGTTCTATTAGGATGGAAGGTTCACCAGTAAACTGTTCAGTCACAAACATAAACCAGTAGGAAATGTACCGTTAGTCCCACAGGTCTGAACTGGGACTGTTCTGGAAGAGTGGGGGGGTTAGAGGAGACTGAAGGAGGTACTCATGGATACGCCAGCCGGAGCCTCAGCCGGGGTTGGAGCTGGGGCTGAGGCCGGCGTTGGAGGCGGAGCCGGGGACATAACCTCAGCCAGGGTCGGGGCCATAGCCGGCGTCGGAGCCCGAGTTGGGACCGTACAGGGCCGGGGCCAGGGCCGGGGCCGGGGCCGGGGCCGGGGACGGGGACGGGGACGGGGACAGGGCAGAGCCTCAGCTGGTGAATTGCTGCTGTACAGCGCTCGTGAACCCTCGGGAACAAGCATTGCGCGTGTCAGTACTCTGGAGGCGTGGCTTCAGAGGGACGTCTGAAGAAAGGGGTTTGGACTTTTGAACTGAGTATTTTCAAAATGTAGCTGCTGGAACCATTTTTTGAAGATCTCAGACCCCACCTTTAAAGACCCAGAGCTACTTTTATGTCAGTTCCCAAGTGAAATTTTCTGCTTAACCTTTTCAGAAGTGATTTATCACCATTTACTGTAATATTATCCTCTGTGTTTTATGTTTTTTTCAGTATAAATCCTGTGTTTCCTTTATTTAATTCAATGATCATGTAGATGTTCATTAAAGCTCAGATTAAAGTTGATGGTTATTAAATCAGAAACAATGAGACACTCGTTAGACACATCATCTGCTTTTGGATTCCCTTCGTCCAAGTCCGAGGTCTGTGGTAAACAGTCCAGCGGTTCAACTGTCTGATATTATTAATGTGGTCCAGACCAAACCTGAACTTGTCCCCCCTCCGTCTGCATAATTTCAGGCTTCATGGTGGAGGTGTGCCACGTGCCCTGCCCATCCGACTGTAAACTCAGCGACTGGTCACCTTGGTCCGCCTGCAGCGCATCCTGTGGCAGCGGCCTGAAGATAAGGTCCAAGTGGCTCAGGGAGAAAGCCTTCAATGGGGGACGGCCCTGCCCCAAACTGGACCTAAAGAACCAGGTAAGGACCAGAGGCAGCGCTAACACAGTACACTGCAAAGAGAAGACCATTCAACTCAGCACTGGGTTCAAGTTCAAGTCACTTCATCTGCTGCGTTATAGACTCGTTTCTAGTCTGCATAGTTACATTTTTTAACTGTAGTCTCTTTTCCATTGACTTTCAAATTGCACAAATATAACTTGAGCATAAAAATTTACCTAATGGAAAAAACAACAATTCCGCCAAAACTCTTGTTTTTTAATTAATAGTTTTTGTGCTGCAAGAGGTGGTTTTTCAGGCACAGCATAAATGGTATGTCACACAAAAGTGCAATGGAAAGACCTTTTTCCACAACTAGACTCATGTAAATAAAAAAAACCAGATGTTGACGGACATTACAACAAGAGAAGAAGAAGAGTTTTAAAAGAAACATGGTGCAGTATGTGTGGACACACAGGGAAACTAATCATTTTTTAATTTAGTAGAAGATGGAGGGGTCATATATCCTACTATATAATGCACGTTCTTTGTCCGTCCGTCTGATCCATGTTCCATCCCAGGAGGGCGTTTGTACAGGTTTTCCTCAGCCTTCACAGGCCCGATCTCCACCAAACTCACCAAATGAATACAAACATTATCTGACTATCTACTAGCCACAACTTATTGTCCGTATTCAAATGTTGTGAGGTATGCTGGGAGATTTTAGCCACTCATACTATCATACAATGACACCATGGGTACAATGCTGCTAGTAATAATAATGAATATATCTGTAAATAAACATGATATTTTTGTTCGTCACCATGTTTATGGAATGACTTCTCGTGTAATCTCGCGATAATAAATAAACAAATCATCGCATTTGTGATTTAATGAAAAAAACCAACATTACGCACTTGTTTTTTCGACATTTAGTTAATATTAGTAAAGTTTTGAGCAGATGTCCAATGGAAAAGCGACTTATGGTATATATGTTCTAGTGCAGATGTACTGACTCCATATATGTGTATTTCCAGGTCCGTCTGTCTAATCCAGTCCAAATGTGTTGAGGGTAAACAGTTCCTGTGTCCTCCATCCTCATCCTCCAACAGTGGAGCTGCTTTTATTGGAAATATAGTTTAAATTAGTTGGAATATCTCAGTGGTAGAACAAGAGCAAAATACTGGAACAAGCCAAAGAATCTGAACAAGATTAAGACTGAATAAATAAATAAATAAATGTCAAAAATGATCTTTCAGATAAATATTCCACATTCAGGTTAATTTGTTTATGTCATATCGATGGCCAAAAAACAAAACCTCCTATCTTCAAATTTTTAGATTTTGAGTTTTCACATTAGATGGTGAGAACAAGGATGATATGTTAACGCATCATATAGAACACAGGTGTCAAACATGCGGCCCGGGGGCCAAAACCCGCCCGCCAAAGGGTCCAATCTGACCCCTGGGATGAATTTGTGAAATGCAAAATTATAATGAAAATACTAAAAATCAAGGATGTGAAAACCATTTTAGGTCAATTCAATCTGAAGTGGGTCAGACCAGTAAAATACAATAACAACCTGTAAATAATGAAAAACGCTAATTTTTGTCTTTGTTTTAGTGTAAAAAAAAGTAAAATTACACAAAATGTTTACATTTACAGAGTTGTCTTTTACAAAAAATGTGAATAACCTGAACAGATATGAACAATATGAAATGTCTTAAGAGAAGTATGTCTAATTTTACCAATATTCTGTCTGTTACCAAATATTTTGTGTATTTGTAGATCCACTGTGATCTGTATGTCGTGATGAACATGTATAAATGATAAACTGAGGTGTAATACTGTTAAACTTGCACTTATTTTTCTTCAGAATTTTCAGGTTGTTCGTATTTGTTCATGTTCTGTTCAAGTACAGTTCGTAGATGTAAACATTTTCATTACGGTATTTGACTTTCTTCACTCAAAAACATAGAGAAAAATTTTGTGTTGACATTGTTTATAAGTTCTTGTCCCATTATTTCTATTATGTTATTGGTTCGGCCCACTTTAGATCATATTAGGCTGAATGTGGAACTGAACTAACATGAGTTTGACAGCCCTGATATAGAAGGAGAGTCTGAGAACAGTAGAATATGCTTGGATATTTTTAACAAAGACCATACTATAATAAAACTAAACTTTTTTTTTTTTTGTTTCCTGACAAAAGGGATTTTTTCAGACAGGAGGTTTTGTATTGTGGCCATCGACATGTTCCTTTTTTGCAGTGTACATATAGTCCTAGTGTTCAGCCCAGTGTTAAACAGAGCTGATGGAGGCTGCTGTTGCTGTGACACATGGAACCAGCCTCAGTTCCGTCCAACCCAACCTGCTGCCGTCTGCGCCGTCAGCCTCTAACACCAACACAGGCTGTTGGTGCAGATTCCAGCCCTTCTCACGCTACTTTTGTCCCATGTTTGCTCATCTACACTTGAAGGACCTTAGGGTAATTGACTTCAGTTTCCATTTAAAGACGTAACAAAAGCAGATGCAAACAAACCCATTTCCATTTCCTCCTCCTTAGACTGGACCAGAAGCAGGAATGTCCAGAAGGAGCTCTAGAGGAGAATACCGCTCCTGACATTAGCATGTGCTGGGGTGAACGCACAAACCGGTTCATACAATGCAGATGAAGTCCATGCTTTACAGACAAACAATGGTCCCCAATAACACTGGGTCGCACTCTTCTTCTGTGAACCCCCCC
Source organism: Sphaeramia orbicularis (assembly GCF_902148855.1). NCBI lineage: Eukaryota > Metazoa > Chordata > Actinopteri > Kurtiformes > Apogonidae > Sphaeramia > Sphaeramia orbicularis. The sequence goes on along the minus strand of NC_043977.1, from coordinate 1,401,054 downwards.
CCAACCCCAACATGATTGGAACGGTGGTGCAATTCTAACTGTTATTGACAGAAACAGCAGTATTCTGACCTTGGGCATCAATGAGGGAGGGGTGGGGGTGTAAACATGACAAATTCATGGGCCCAGCATTTGTGGGGGTGGGGGGGCATAGAGCAGTGGAGGGGGTCCAGTGGATACAGGTTAGAAGTGGTGAAAATGTCGTGTAAGATCCACTGTTTCCCAGAGGAACAGAAGTGGGGAGTCGGACACTGAAAGTACGTTCAGTTCCAGTTTTGTTTCAGTGAAGGTGACGTTATAGACTGAGAAGATACTGAATGTCTGAAGGCTCCACAGCGCTCATGTGTTCATGGGACCCACAGCTGGGAGTAACGCCCCTGACTGGTTAGGTTAGATTAGATTAGGTTAGGTTAGATTAGATTAGGTTAGGTTAGATTAGGTTAGGTTAGATTATTTTAGGTTAGATTAGATTAGGTTAGGTTAGATTAGATTAGGTTAGGTTAGATTAGGTTAGGTTAGATTAGGTTAGGTTAGATTAGATTAGGTTAGGTTAGATTAGATTAGGTTAGATTAGGTTAGGTTAGGTTAGATTAGGTTAGGTTAGGTTAGGTTAGGTTAGATTAGGTTAGGTTAGGTTAGATTAGGTTAGGTTAGATTAGGTTAGGTTAGATTAGGTTAGATTAGATTAGGTTAGATTAGGTTAGGTTAGGTTAGATTAGGTTAGGTTAGATTAGGTTAGGTTAGGTTAGGTTAGATTAGGTTAGGTTAGATTAGATTAGATTAGGTTAGGTTAGATTAGGTTAGGTTAGGTTAGATTAGGTTAGGTTAGATTAGGTTAGGTTAGATTAGGTTAGATTAGATTAGGTTAGGTTAGGTTAGGTTAGATTAGGTTAGGTTAGGTTAGATTATTTTAGGTTAGATTATTTTAGGTTAGGTTAGATTAGGTTAGGTTAGATTAGGTTAGGTTAGATTAGATTAGGTTAGGTTAGATTAGGTTAGGTTAGATTAGGTTAGGTTAGATTAGATTAGGTTAGGTTAGATTAGGTTAGGTTAGATTAGGTTAGGTTAGATTATTTTAGATTAGGTTAGGTTAGATTAGGTTAGGTTAGGTTAGATTAGGTTAGATTATTTTAGATTAGGTTAGATTAGGTTAGGTTAGATTAGATTAGGTTAGATTATATTAGGTTAGATTAGGTTAGGTTAGATTATTTTAGGTTAGGTTAGATTAGGTTAGGTTAGATTATATTAGGTTAGGTTAGATTAGGTTAGATTAGGTTAGGTTAGATTATTTTAGATTAGGTTAGGTTAGATTAGGTTAGGTTAGATTAGGTTAGGTTAGGTTAGGTTAGGTTAGGTTAGGTTAGGTTAGATTATTTTAGATTAGGTTAGGTTAGGTTAGATTAGGTTAGGTTAGATTATTTTAGATTAGGTTAGGTTAGATTAGGTTAGGTTAGATTAGGTTAGGTTTGATTAGGTTAGATTAGGTTAGGTTAGGTTAGATTAGGTTAGATTAGGTTAGGTTAGATTAGGTTAGGTTAGATTAGGTTAGGTTTGATTAGGTTAGATTAGGTTAGGTTAGATTAGGTTAGGTTAGGTTAGGTTAGGTTCGTTTATTTCAGACACAGACATAATACAAAACATATGGAACAAAAAATAATAATAATAATAATAATAATAATAATAATAATAAACAATACACAAATAAAAAATCAAACAACAGAAAAATAATAATAATAATGATAAACAATACACAAAAAATCAAATAATACAAACAACACTTTTTATTTTTCCTTGAATAATTTGTTGTTCAGGTTAAAAATAATTTTGATTTTCGTTTGAATAATCCAAATAAACTCACCCAGTCTGTTCCCAGACAATATTTGTCCAAAAAAAATAGGAAATGTCCAATTATTGACTCATTGATTGATGTATTTATTTCAAATATGAATGTCAAACAGAAGAAAATAAATAGACAAAACACTTAAACATCAGACATATAATACATATTTGAAAAAGGAGTGAGAAGCAGTAGAACTCATAAACTCCACCCCTTCTCCTTATATAATTAATAACAATAATAACCTTCCTAGTCTAATCGTCTCTATACTATATACCATAAAATGACTGATACTTACTTGTAAATAATTAGGTTTCTGGCTTCATATTATTATGAACAAATATAATATGATTTACATAAACACATATATATAAATACATATTCATACACAGATCTGTACACACACACACATATACACATATATATATATATATATATATATATACACACACACACATACACACCTATACATACATATACATACACATACTTGTCCATCTTTAACACATCCAGTCATCCCCCTCCCCTCCCTCATCCCTGTACGTCTGTAAAACTGTGTCTTTGTTCGTCCTTTTAAATTCTTTCCTGCTCGGTCGTTGCTTTAACTCTATATTAAATCTGTTCCACAGTCTCACCCCGCTGACAGAAACACAAAAACCCTTCCTAGTTGTGCGTATTAAGTGAATTTTAAAGTTAATTTTCCCCCTTAAATCATACCCCCCCTCATGAATACTGAATACTTTCCTTATATTTAGATTATTTTTAGCTTCGTCAGTTATTTGAGCTGTTTGATCGTCCACAGTGTCTGTGAACTCCTCCAGTCCAGTTCCTTTTCTTAGTCCCTCAAACACATGTTGGTTCCACAGATGATCATGTGACCAGTACCAGTGGGTCCATGAGCCCGTTTCCATTGGACATCTGAGAACAGAAAAGTCCAAACTGGTCCAAACCACAAACCTGTGTGTCCATGGGTCTTTTCCAGTCCAGTCCTTGTCCACTGTCCAAACCTAAACTCTTTGTCTAGTGACAGATCACCATGGTAACAGAGTGGTTTGGTGTCCGTCCACTAAATGAGTCCAGGGTGAATCCAACCATCGAACATTAGTTCCACCTCATACATGTTTGAACCTGAAGAACAAAACAACACCCAGGACTGATCCATGACCCCCCTGGGAAGACACTAGAGCTGCACAATATATCGTTTGAGCGTCGACATCATGATGTACGTGTGCACAATAGTCCCATCGCAGGTCCTGCAATGTAGGTGGGAAATGAACTCAGCATGTTCTCATCTAAGTTCACCCTGGGGACCTGACACACTGAAGAACAGTGTGGACGGTGTCGTCCACCTGTCGACACGACAGCAGGAAACACAACTAATGAGTGGGACCGTTTACGGAGACACCACACACAGATTATAGCCTCCTGAGGAGGTTTTCATATCGCAATAAATATTGCAGAGTTAAAAAAAAATTGCAATGTCAGTTTTTCCAATATCATGCAGACACCCCCCCCCCACACACACACACACACACACACACACACACACACACAGTTTGACCAACCACTGCCCTTTAAGGAACTGCTGTGGTCCATTTGTGTCTTGAATCAGTTTTTTTTTTTGTACACATATTCCCCCCCCCCACCCCCCCCCCCCCCCCGTCACAGTTGGCTCCTGTACAAACTGATATTCTGCTCACACTTCAATGACAAGGTTTATTACCCAGAAACCAGTGGGGCTTCTGGGTGACCTGTTCATTCTCTGATGTTTCTAGTCGGATCAAATAGTTTGCCTTAGAAGATTTGCCCTTTCCTTGACATAAACCACATGCATGTGAGGAAACAAAGACAAAAACACCCCAGAAGTGGACAGATGGGGCCTTTTGATATTCCACAGTCAGACTTTATCCCAGCTCTGAGTATTCAGTGACAGCACATCTCACATGGGGTCATGGTTTTCTGGAGGGGAAGTGTTTTATGAATGCTGCCGCCGCGCTTGAATGGGCTTGAAAAGGACACTCTAGTTTGTAGAGGTCAGCATGTAGATGAGGCAGGGCTCGGCGGAAAAGGATCCCGTGTGTTGGAGTGCAGATTTGTGTACAGATGGTTAAGTGCCCACTAACAAGGTCTATCTGCCCCCTGTTGTAATGCCCCCTAATAACACTGGCCATTTAAAGCGGAGCTCCCTGTTGCTAATGCGCTCATGGATTTATCTGCAGACTTGACCGGGGCTGGTTGTTAACATTATCAAACCGGCTCTTTAAAGTGGAGTGCATCTGTCCAAGGTGTGAGTGGAGACGTTTTACAGCCGACCCACCTGCCGCCACCGCCACCGCCGCAGCGTTAAATAAGGAAACCCTTTGACAGTCACAAGTACCTTCTTCTTATTGTCTGTAAAATCACTCGTTCTCCTTGAACCGGTGTGCTTCATTACTTCCCCTTTTACTTCACCTGTGTGGGTGCAGGGTACTAAAACACAGTTCTGGTTCTTAATGGGCGTCCTGTATGGAAGTCAATCTGTCTCATCAGATTTTGAATTAGAAAAGCCATAGAATTTATAGCACTGAATTTTTTTTTGCACTGAAATCAAGTATCTGAATTTTTTTCCCCCTAAAATTAAGTATCTGATTATTTTTTTTTTGCACTGAAATTAAGTATCTGAATTTTTTTCCCCTAAAAATTATCTGATTTTTTTTTTTGCACTGAAATTAAATATCTGAATTTCTTTCTTTTTTTTTGCACTGAAATTAAGTATCTGAATTTTTTTTGTACTGAAATTATGTATCTGAATTTTTTTTTTTGCACTGAAGTCAAGTATCTGAATTTTTTGTCTCTCAGTTTAACTATGTTCATAAATTTAGAATAAAAAAAATTCAGATGCAAAAAATTCAGACGCAAAAAATTTAGATCACACATCTGGGACACCAAGGATAAGCAGTCGATTCTATCTCCAGTCGAACCGACAGCCAGCCAATAGAATTACGTTAGGTTGGTCATGTGACGGCGATGCAGGAAGACGGTCAGCGTGGATGTGTGATCTGAATTTTTTGCATCTGAATTTTTTGCTTCTGAATTTTTGCATCTGAATTTTTTGTTTCTGAATTTTTTTTATTCTAAATTTATGAACGTAGTTGAATTCAGAGACAAAAAAATTCAGATACTTAATTTTAGTGCAAAAAAAATTCAGTGCTAGAAATTCAGTGGCTTTTATCATTTAAAATCTGAGACAGATTTACTTCCATAAGTCTGGTCTCACTGAGGGCTGTAAGAAAATATCGGTTCTGCAATATATTGCGATATTTCATTTCATAATACTGAATCGATATTAAAAAGTACTGTATCGATATTTTTATGTATTTATTCAAATGCAGATATTGTGGGGGTTCATTTTTGTAATTTTTTTGTTCGTTTTTGTTTATATTTTTTAAAATTATTCTTTAACACTCTTTTATTCAATAATGTTCGTTCCTTTGTTGGGATTGAACTAAAATTCTGTTCTGGTGTTCGTTCTGAACTAATAGAATCTGAACATTTGAACCAGATCTTAACCTTCTTGTCATTGTCTGTAAAATCACTCGTTCTCCTTGAACCGGCGTGCTTCATTACTTCCCCTCTTTATTTCGCCTGTGTGGGTGCAGGGTACTAAAAGACGGTTCTGGTTCTTAATGGGCGTCCTGGTCTGGCTGTGGAAGTGCGCTGGAGCCGGGCCTCGCTTCCACCGGCAGATGTTTCCCTTCGAGCCACAGCCAGAAGTGACTGGTTTGACAGAAATGAAATTTACAGTGAACCACAACTCAGCCTCTCGTCACAGGGTTGAGTGAGCAAGAAAGATAGGGGGAGAGAAAGTAGAGAGAGAGAGAGAGAGTGTCACCATGAAAATAATGAGCAGGAATGACCACAGATGTCAGACAGACTGTGTAGGAGTTGGGCTGTAAAGTCAACCCTAAGTGTGCTCTTAATGAGCTAGTCTGGAAGATTCTCCACATTCGGCGAAAAAACTGATCAAGAGAAAATGTAATCAAGATGAATAATTCATGTATCAAATGAGTGGAAGCCCATCACTGCGGAGCGGCTAAATGTGTTTGGTACATACTGATTTGACAACGGTACCGGCTTAATCAACTGAATGTATCTGATTAAAGACTTTAAAGAAGACTGATGTGCGCGAGTCTCATCGTAACCCTTTAGAGTTCACTCATATAAATACTGTGGAGTTCAACATGTCAGCTGTAGGGTGTCATTAAAGGACAGAACACCACTGGAGTACTTTGGGGAACATTTCAAAATATTTTATTGTTAAGTAGAAAATCAAGGTCAATGAAGTTACCATGTTTGGTTCCTTACCCGTATGTGGCAAAAAAAAAAAAAAAAAAATCCAATAAGTATTTTTAAAAAATAGGACCAATGGCCCTGTATCTTAGTGGCCAAATTCAAAGCTGTGTTAAATGTATCCAGATCCATTTCTTCTGCCCCAGTTCTGTGTATTTATTCTATTACAGAAATAGTCCATGTTTTGCTCATATTCAATCAGATCTGTAAAAAATTCAAATTCACACTTGATATCATTGATACTGATTTATTGGATCAATCCACTTCCTATCTGTTATAATGGGAACATTTTTCAAAGTCGCACAAAAACCAGAATCAGATCCAGATCCAAATAATTTCAGTCCCTTGTGTTGACATCATCATACAGAAGCTGTAGACCAAGTTTGAAGTCAATCAGAACTGAAGTTTCAGAGAAAAAGACGATTGAAATTTTTGTAACAGACGATGACGACAGACGACAGTAGCTTACAGCCTGTCGGCCGGTAAACTAAAAATACAAGAAAAACACGTGAGGTGAAAGGAACTTGTATTTGATCTCAGTAGAACCTTCTTTTGGTCCCATTAGACCCCCATGTGTGCTGGTCCAGACCCCTGTCCCATCATTCCTTACATTAGTTCCATTACTTCATGGAACCGAACAAAGCAGGGACTGTTACTGTCACTGTCTTGGAAGGTGTGTGGAAATGACTAAAAATAGTCACTTGCCCGATAAAGGGGTTAAATGAGGACTTTTTTTTTTACATGTTGCTTGTTCTACTGTGCACATGTGTAAAATCATCTGTTCTAAACGTGGTTCACAGATCCACAAATAATGACTAAAGATGCAGAAACAGAGTGTCTTTAAAAACAGGAGGTGACTGATTTCAGACAGTTTTCAGACTGATTTTAGACTGATTTCAGACTGTTTTCAGACTGATTTTAGACTGATTTTAGACTGATTTCAGACTGTTTTCAGACTGTTTTCAGACTGATTTTAGACTGATTTCAGACTGATTTTAGACTGTTTTCAGACTGATTTTAGACTGATTTCAGACTGTTTTCAGACTGATTTTAGACTGATTTCAGACTGTTTTCAGACTGTTTTCAGACTGATTTTCAGGCTGTTTTTAGACTGTTTTCAGACTGATTTCAGACTGATTTTCAGGCTGTTTTTAGACTGTTTTCAGACTGTTTTCAGACTGATTTCAGACAGTTTTCAGACTGATTTCAGACTGTTTTCAGACTGATTTTAGACTGATTTCAGACTGTTTTCAGACTGATTTCAGACAGATTTCAGACTGATTTTCAGGCTGTTTTTAGACTGATTTCAGACTGTTTTCAGACTGTTTTCAGACTGATTTCAGACTGTTTTCAGACTGTTTTCAGACTGTTTTCAGGCTGATTTCAGACTGTTTTCAGACTGATTTTCAGCCTGTTTTTAGACTGATTTCAGACTGTTTTCAGACTGTTTTCAGACTGATTTCAGACTGTTTTCAGACTGATTTTCAGACTGTTTTCAGACTGATTTCAGACTGTTTTCAGACTGATTTTCAGCCTGTTTTTAGACTGATTTCAGACTGTTTTCAGACTGTTTTCAGACTGATTTCAGACTGTTTTCAGACTGATTTCAGACTGTTTTCAGACTGTTTTCAGGCTGATTTCAGACTGTTTTCAGACTGATTTCAGACTGTTTTCAGACTGATTTTCAGGCTGTTTTTAGACTGTTTTCAGACTGTTTTCAGACTGTTTTCAGACTGATTTCAGACTGTTTTCAGACTGATTTTCAGACTGTTTTCAGACTCATTTCAGACTGTTTTCAGACTGATTTCAGACTGTTTTCAGACTGATTTTCAGACTGTTTTCAGACTCATTTCAGACTGTTTTCAGACTGATTTTCAGACTGATTTCAGACTGTTTTCAGACTGATTTCAGACTGTTTTCAGACTGATTTCAGACTGATTTCAGACTGTTTTCATACTGTTTTCAGACTGTTTTCAGACTGATTTCAGACTGTTTTCAGACTGATTTTCAGGCTGTTTTTAGACTGTTTTCAGACTGATTTTCAGACTGTTTTCAGACTGATTTCAGACTGTTTTCAGACTGATTTCAGACTGTTTTCAGACTGATTTCAGACTAATTTCAGACTGTTTTCAGACTGATTTTCAGGCTGTTTTCAGACTGTTTTCAGACTGATTTCAGACTGTTTTCAGACTGATTTTCAGGCTGTTTTTAGACTGTTTTCAGACTGATTTTCAGACTGTTTTCAGACTGATTTCAGACTGTTTTCAGACTGATTTTCAGGCTGGTTTTAGACTGTTTTCAGACTGATTTCAGACTGTTTTCAGACTGATTTCAGACTGTTTTCAGACTGATTTTCAGACTGTTTTCAGACTGATTTCAGACTGTTTTCAGACTGATTTCAGACTGTTTTCAGACTGATTTCAGACTAATTTCAGACTGTTTTCAGACTGATTTTCAGGCTGTTTTCAGACTGTTTTCAGACTGATTTCAGACTGTTTTCAGACTGATTTTCAGGCTGTTTTTAGACTGTTTTCAGACGGTGCCTCAGTCTGACTCCATCCCACTGAGACTTGAACAGAGAGCAGACACATGTCAAAGGAAACACACAAATTGGATATATAATTGCAGGAGACATTTGAATTTCATCATACACGCTACAAGTTTTTGCTCCAAATGCTGAGATTTCAAGTGTGCTCTCTGCATCAAATGTTGGGTGTAATCTGAGTACCTGCAGTTGCTGTGGCGGTTGGAGAGCTGCTTCTGTTTTCATGTTAATGCCTGCGGCGTCAACTCCATCCGCTTGGTCCCTGTCCACCCCCAAAGCTTCTGCACCTCTGCTTATGTGTGTGTGTATGTGTGTGTGTGTGTGTGTGTGTGTGTGTGTGTGTGTGTGTATAAGGATCCCAGTATGTGACAGTTTCAACAATTACACCACAGTGATACAGAGGAGCATATATAGTCTGAGGTCAGCAGTAGTTTTCTGCTTTAGTGAAGTTCTACTGAAAACACGTGCATTCTCAGCCTCTGTATTGAGATAAAACCTGGATTTATAGGAAATGCAGAACTGTTGAAAGTCTTATGCGTCCTTTGGTCTTTTTATGAGTAGGGCTGTGTACTGGCAAGAAACAGGCGATACAATACAAATCACAATAGTAGGTTCACAATACGATATGTCACAATACTGTTAACAAGGTGATATTATTTGTTTTGTTTCTGTTTTTTTAAAAGATTATTTCCTGGAAAAACCTATAGTGCAGCATTTGGATGAATAAAAAAATTTAACACACGGCTTTACCAGTACAAAAAAACCCCACACAAATAAATAAATAAATAACGTTTTACAGACGGGTGACAGTGGATAGCACTGGTTCCTCCCAGACAGAAGGTCCTGGGTTCCATTCCAACACCAGTCCATCTGTGCGTTTCCATGACAACCGTTCTTCCTGGTTTAATCTGATTACAGGTTGGATCCTATTTCAGATGTCCATGTAAACACCTTATTCCAGTTGAAAAAGAAAAATTGGGATTAAATTTAAACCTGACTAAAGTCAGTGGTTTAATCCTCTTTTAACTGCGGTCTAAATTCTTCCTGGACATGTAAAGCCTTTATTCCGTTTGGACTTTATTCCTTCCATTCTGCACATGCTCAGTGTCTTGTCCTGTGGCGATGACGCACACATTCTGCGCTGGTGGAAGAATCTGCACTGCAGTCTAGTCTTCCCAAAGCGTTCCAGTGGAATATTCTGATGGGATCTACCAGCCTGGAAAACCCTGAAGGAACAGTTCAACACTGGCTTTGGATTCATTCATTTGTCCTGAACTAATGAGTTCCACAAGTGGGACAAACAGTTTGAACTGCAGCCCTAACGTTAGCTTAGCTTAGCCTAGCTTAGCATAACGGCTTCATTCCTCTGCTCAGACGTAGCCAGGCTTTTAGAGGTGATTTGTAGTATTTTAGGAGTGATTTGGGTCAGTTCAGTTCTCCCTAATCATTCCTTTAGTCCGCTGGGGTCAATATGATCACAAACTGAGGCTCAGATCATGGTCATGTGACTTACTGCAGGAAGAAAATCTGGGAAATAAAAACTAATGCCAAGCTAAAACGCTAAAGCAAAGCTAATTTAGCGCATGCATCCCTTCAACAAAAAGATTTTCCAACTTCCGTCAACACAACAGTCCACAGATTGTATGAGTGCAGTAAGTCGCAGATCTGAAGAAATAATTAGAGAGAATCGGATTTGACAAAATCACTGAGAAAAGACGACAAATCACCTTTAAAAAACTGGCTACGTGTGACCATGGAAATGCAGTGACTATGCTAAGGTAAGCTAACAGAAGGGCTAAGCTGAGCTAACAGAAGGGCTAAGCTAAGCTAACAGAAGGGCTAAGCTAAGCTAACAGAAGGGCTAAGCTGAGCTAACAGAAGGGCTAAGCTGAGCTAACAGAAGGGCTAAGCTGAGCTAACAGAAGGGCTAAGCTGAGCTAACAGAAGGGCTGCCAGAACCGAATAAATGTTTCTCCTTTCAACCTTTACTCAGGTTTAACATTTGAAACAGAAGAGAAAATACTTTAGTTCCGAATTAATTTCTTCTGGAAAAATAAATCATATTTAAAAAGCATCATGGAACCGTACCCAGTGTCAGGCCAGTCCTTTAAAGGCCGTCTGCTCTGTTTCCAGGTGGATGGATCTCCTTTATTGTCCTGTTGTGTCTGTCACTGATAGAATGAATACGTTTATTTCATTTCTATATGAACACATTTTCTCATTTATAGAATACAACAAATCCATATGTTTTCCATGGGCACTTGTCGGCCTCCATGTTGTCAGTGCAAGTTTCTGTTTTACTGAAGGCGTTGATGGTTTGAATGGAACACACACACACAGACACGCACACACACACACACACACACACAGACATGCACACACACAGACACAGACACAGACACACAGACACACACACACACACAGACACGCACACACACACACACAGACACACACATCAGAACATGCTCTGATTAGACATTCCAGAGTGTTTTCATTAACTCCACAGCCGTTTGGGTCTTAATGAGGCCTCTCACTTGTAAATGTGTTCCTGGTCATTTGGTTGGCTGCTTTTATTTCCTTCTATTAATAAAACATTTGAATTTCTTTGTAATTCCGGCCCTTTCCCAAACTAAAGCTGTCTGTTCCATGAACATGTGAAAGGCTACCACAGTGTCGGACCTGTTCTCAGTCCTCACACCTTCCAGTTCAGAGCTAACCCAGAGTGTCTCAGTCTGGGACTCACAGGACACAGAGACACACGGAAACAGGCTCATCGGATTTATTTAGTTATTTTACATCTGCGCATGTGTAAAAAAATTAAGATCTAATAAACTGAAGTTCTGCTGCGACACTGTGAACCGAAGGAAAAAGGTAAACGAACATATGATGTAGTAGCGAAAAGTCAGCAAAGACTGAGTTCTGGAGTGAAGAGGAAACAAATGTAATGTGACAACAAATGAAAACCCTGCACATCCTCCATCTGTTTGACAGGAGGAAATACTGGAGTGGACACACAGTCCAAAAGTCGTCCTTTAGATCAGTGTTTTTCAACCTTGGGGTCGTCTGGAATTCAAATGGGGTCACCTGAAATTTCTAGAAATTGATAAAAATAAAGACATACCAAAAAGAAAAAATCTGTGTTGAGCTGACAGAGCCAATCCTAATCCACATCAGACAAACTGAGTGTGAAACTGCAGCACGGTGGTTCTGTTTGTGTGTCACATGTTCACTGTGGTCCGTTTCAGATGCTGCAGCTCTTTCATCATTCATAGTTTCAGTTCTTGTTTGTTCAGTATTCATTGTCCTCCTTGTAAATCCCAGCTGGACTGACTGGACAGATCCTGAGCCTTTAATCTACACCTGGATTTACTGCCTCTGTCCACAATAACAGACATTATACAGACTGAATATCCTCTAACATTAACCTGGATTTGAAACAGAGGACAGAAAACTATTATAGGATCAAAAACAAATTAATTTAAATTTTAATTTTAATGTCTAGGGTCGCCAGAAATTTGTGATGTTAAAATGGGGTCATGAGTAAAAAAAGTTGAAAACCACCGCTTTAGAATGTTCCAGACAAGACCGGAGGTTTGGAGGAGGACAGGAAGTGTACGTCTGATGTCATAACGTACGTACGTACTCCCAAAGAAATCAAATAACATATAAAAGTAGAAGCACTCGGAGCGTAGACCTCCGCCACGGCAGATCAGTGCCCCACCCCCACCCCCACCCCCACCCCTGATCACCACCAAAATGTAATCATTTGTTCCTTGTGTCAGTGTCAACATTTCCTGAAGATTTCATCCAAATCTGTCCATAACTGTTTGAGTGATCTTGCACAAAGACAGACAGACACACACACACACACACACACACACACACAGACAAACAAACCAACACTGACAAAAACAGAACCTCATTGGCGGAGGTAAAAATAAAAACCAGGGTTTTTCCATTATCGCATTTCTGAAGTGACTGTAAACACATCACATCTGATTACAGTGGTCATGGGATTACTCACAGTTATGATTGCTCCCATTATCAGATTACTCTCAGTTATCAAATTACTCCCAGTTATGAGATTACTCCCAGTTATTGGATTACTCCCAGTTATCAGATTACTCCCAGTTATGGGATTACTCTCAGTTATCAGATTACTCTCAGTTATCGGTTTACTCTCAGGTATCAGATTCCTCCCAGTTATCAGATTACTCTCAGTTATCAGATTACTCCCAGTTATCAGATTACTCCCAGTTATGGGATTCCTCCCAGTTATCAGATTACTCTCAGTTATCGGTTTACTCTCAGGTATCAGATTCCTCCCAGTTATCAGATTACTCTCAGTTATCAGATTACTCCCAGTTATCAGATTACTCCCAGTTATGGGATTCCTCCCAGTTATCAGATTACTCTCAGTTATCGGTTTACTCTCAGGTATCAGATTCCTCCCAGTTATCAGATTACTCTCAGTTATCAGATTACTCCCAGTTATCAGATTACTCCCAGTTATGGGATTCCTCCCAGTTATCAGATTACTCCCAGTTATGGGATTCCTCCCAGTTATCAGATTACTCTCAGTTATCGGTTTACTCTCAGGTATCAGATTCCTCCCAGTTATCAGATTACTCTCAGTTATCGGTTTACTCCCAGGTATCAGATTCCTCCCAGTTATCAGATTACTCTCAGTTATCGGTTTACTCTCAGGTATCAGATTCCTCCCAGTTATCAGATTACTCTCAGTTATCGGTTTACTCTCAGGTATCAGATTCCTCCCAGTTATCAGATTACTCTCAGTTATCGGTTTACTCTCAGGTATCAGATTCCTCCCAGTTCTGGTACTTTTATGCTCATGTAACGGGGCTCGCTGATACTCTGGCTCCTTCTGAACATGTCTGTGTGACACAGAGCTGGTTTTTGGACTCTGACCTGAACCTGCTGATGTCGGCTCCATTCCATAGTTCATGGAACAGAATGGTGACTTTATAGATATTTCATTGGTTCTATGAATATTTTATTGTCCAAATCAAAGAAAAGCAGATGACACTTCTTAAACATGCCAAGTCTTCTGTTAAATTTGGCCTCCGCTGTAAAAAATGACAAATAAAATCAGAAACAGCCTGATAAATGCTTTTCCTGTGTGTGTCTTATGCACATCAGTGGTTGTGGCTCTTGCCAGTTTAAGGCTTTGGTGTTCGCCGTGTGCTTCCAAGTTGGTTTTTGTTGTGTTAAATCTGATCTACTAATAGAACTACTGTGGGCTCTGTCCAAACTGTCCAAACCGCCTGTTCCTGTTGGATCTCTGAAATGTCCAAAGGAACAGATCTGAGCCCTCGTTAGTTTTCAGGTGTCAGTGTTTCTGAGTTTTCTGAATTGCTTTTTTTCGTTTTTTTTTCCAAGTAATGTTTGAACATTAACTGTTAATGTGTCTCCTCCTCCACAGCCCTTATTTAATTGTCTGTAAAAAAAACACAACATGTACAGTTTGGATAATCAATATTTAATCCATAACGACCTGTATGAAAAATGTTGTTCAGCTCACATGTGCTCACAGCTCTTCTGTGTCTGTGTTCATATTAAATCAGTCTCAGTGAATCCAAAGGAACTTTGTGTTGGTAAATGACAGTTGTTCAAATGGACAGGATTTCAGTTCTGTTCAACATGTTGATGCTCATATGAACTATGTTTTCAGCTCCAAAATGAACCATTTCAGCACAATTAATGCTATATTTTCATGTCACAAATGGACAAGTTCTATTTGAACTGAACTGAGCTGAAAAACAAATCTTCTCTTCTTTTGGATTCCCCAGTTTTTCTTCCCAGATTCTCTCCTCCATATCACATGTTTTATTTGTACAGGTTCAATCTGGAGTATGGTGCTGATCCATCCTGCTTCTGTTCCACCAATACATACATGAAGAATGGCACACAGCACTGTTTACAGCAACACTTTTACAATAAGAAGCATTTTTAGACACAAAGAACAATTCTAGATTGTTCTTTCCTCTTTAGTCTGATGCTAAACTATCCAATAAATAATAGTGCTCCTAGTTTTTGCACAGGGATCATTAGTGTAAACGCTGACATGGCTGCAGAGCATCAGTATGATGGGATCCACAACAACCATGTCACATCCGTCCACTGACACATTTAGTGTTTTTGTGTCAGCTGGGATTGTTTTAGATCCACAATACCAACATTTATGAAGAAGAGCACAATTAGCAATAGGAAGTCTAGAAGTTTATTCCTAATAAAGTACTGGGACTGACCAGAGCATCATGGGTAATGTCACGTCCGTCCACCAGCAAAAGTTTTCACATCCACGTGCTATTCCAAATGCAATATTTATGAAAATAGAGCTTCCACTGTCAGAGAATATCAGTAGTCTGTGCACAAATGGATTAGCATTATTTACACACACTTCTATGACTGCAGGACAACTGTTTTTTTTGGTTATTTTTGACAAAAATGGACACTCATTTGACCCCCGAAGGAAATTTTATATTGTATATTATATGTTGTATTCACATAATGACATTAAACATTCTTGAATCTTGAAACAGAGAAAACATTCATTGTTGTGGTTGTCCTACAGTAGTGCTGGTCTTTGTGGGTTCATGTTGGTCGTACAGACTTCATATTCAGCTCAGCATCACTCTTTAACTCTGACGCATTAACGACATTAAGAGTCTGATTTTTGGTTGATGTGTCATAGATTTGGCCTGAACAGCTGAGCCTTTGTCCAACTTCCACCAATAGCGTCTGGAGTAAAGTCAGACTGAATAAACCCCGGACCATCTGCTGTTTACGTTCTGTCCATAGGACATCATTAATCTGCTCTGAACTGAAGGTCCTCTGCTCCCACTGTCAGTGTCTTCATGAGCTGAATAAGGGGACACGTCCTCCAGAGACGGTCTGATCCCCATCATTAGACTGAGCGCTCCTGGACCACTACTGCAGGGATGGACACCTGTGGTCCGCATCACCACGGTCCAAACAGATCTGCAAACTGGTCAGTAGAAGAACTGTGTCCATGCAGGGTTGGAGCACAGAGCAGTTAGGCTGAGTCGAACTGCTGTGGTGGAAACTGAAGGACGGCTTCACTTCCATCAGTTCCACTGTTCGGGACTTGCAGCTGATGTCACTGGTCATGTGATTGTTGTTTACACCGCCATACTGGTAGGCACGCTATCTGGATCCAGAAAGTCTGAACTGTTGCCTTATGTGGTGTTTTTCTTTGGACTGGTGTTTGCCTGTTTTGTTATTTGCGAGTATGTCTGTGTCGTGTAAAATTTACGACTGTAAGTAGGAGACATCTGTGGTCTCTGTGACGCTCTTCCCAGTTGTATTTCTGTCTGAACTCCCATCTATGGCGTGGAACTTTGTGGACTAACAGTCACACAGAACCAAAGACAAACTCACAGATCGAGCAGAATTCGAACTGCATCAAGTGTTTATTCACACAAAAGAAACACTGAACTGAGATCTGCAGAAACAACTGACTTTTGGCACTGGGAGACCGCTTTTATATCGTCAAAAGTAGGTTGGGTTTAGTTACAGACCACACCCATTTTTCATCATATATTGAACATTAATCTAGTCACATCAGAAACCCTCCTTCTCAGCTCATCTCCAGTAGGGTAAGGTCTTTGTGGTGTCTGTCAGGACTGGTCCCAGTATTTGATTACCATATATAAATATGTAACTTTTTCTCCGAAAATGTTCGGTACTTCCCACAATGCTCAAAAATTTCCACTCACGTGTGCTTCTTTTGTACACCACGTTTTCCAGAACTTTCCATGAGCTCACATGTTCTTTCTGCCCGCCCCGTTTTGTAACTTTGCATAAATTCACGTGTTCTTTCAACGGCTACACATGTTTGTTCTTTTATGGGTCTCCCAGGAAAAAAAGTCAACCACTCTGGTCCAACCGTCACATTATATTGAAATTTAACTTTTGGTATGCAAATGAATACTTTTGATTAGAAAATGAATACTTTGATTAAAATACTGTTTTTTGACACTACATCTGCTTGTGTTAAAGGCACCGTTGTCCTGTCTGATATCACCAGAGCCCTTGATAGCACCTCCAACCTTCGTTCATGGAACAGATCAGGTCTCTTGCCGTGGACCCCTACAGCTTGACTTTGGCTAAACTCGGTGCTATTGTCAGTGCTCAGAAGTACCAGCAGTTAGCTACCCACAGATTTACAACTATCTGCTATATAATCCATCTGCCTACACAGGGAATAATCAGGGGACATAGGATTGTCACTTTTTCCTGAAACAAGAATAAAGGAAGTCTGAACATCTGAACAAACATCTACAAATAAACCCAAACTTAGAACGGTAGAGGGTGGGGGTGGGGTGGGGTGGGGTGGGGGTGGGGTGCCTATGGTCCATGTTTATTGAACTAAATACTGCTAACGTCTCTGTACCATAAACTCATTTGTTTTTTAAATCGTTCACTTACCCTCAGTAAAATGGTGGCTGCGTACTGGGCTGCTGCTGGATGGGTGGCAGCCTTCACGTTTTATGGCTGTGGTCCACAGCCCCCTCCGTTCTGGAGGGGGCCTTCGGAAATCTGTAGAAGGATTTACCGATGTTTTTTTCTTGCCGATTATTGCAACCAACCGCAACACATGTGGTTCCCACGATCACACTGCTTTGAGCTTTACATTATTGTAGAGCTACACAGGAGAAAGAGAAATAACACCAACGGTGGGCAGTTGTACGATCCAAGGAAAGCTTGCCTACCAATATGGCGTCGTAAACAGAAAACCACGTGATCATGTGACGTATGTGCAAAACCTGAATAGTTAATGCAATGTGTAGAGGGAGTATGTTACAGCTTTACAGATAAAAGGAGCTCAGTTTAACCCTTAGGGGTCCACAGTCACGGCTCCAAGATTGAATCACATGACATTTTCAACACGTCGTAGCGTCAGAAGTCATAGACCACTGGGGAGAAATGCATTTGAAAGTGCGGACTTGAAACACTCTGACACTTTTTATTTGATGTTGTTAGAGCAAATACAATTGGAGATGTGATGGTTTGAAACCAGAGCAAATAAACATGAATAAAAGTATGAAAATGAGGGGGGGGGGGGGCGTGTTGAGCCGCATTATGTCATAAATTCCCATTATGTTATGAAAGTTCAAAATCTAATAAGAATGTCACGTCATCTTGTAATAAAGCCACATTATGTAATAAACTGACACATTTTGTAATAAACTACGTCAGCGCATTATATAGTACATTTTTTCACATTATGTAGTAAGTTATTACAATTTGAGAAATTTATTACAAAATGCACTTGACACATTTTTATTTTTAAAAAAAAGTAATAACATGGTTCATTATGTAATAACAATCCAAATTAATATAATTTCAGAGCAATTTAGAAAAAATTAGTCACAGGAGCTCCAGGTAATGGAATCAGAACTTTAACCACACAGTTTAAAAGATTAATTTAGCACATTACATTTTCCTGAAAATAAAAATGTGTCAAGTGCATTTTGTAATAAATTTCTCAAATGTTAATAACTTATTAAATAATGCGAAAAAATTTACTACATAATGCATTGAGGTAGTTTATTACAAAATGTGTCAGTTTATTACATAATGTGGCTTTATTACAAGATGACGTGACATTCTTATTACATTTTGAACTTTTATTACATAATGCAGCTCAACAGGGCGTTAGATTTCTGACCATATCTACATCATTTTTTGTCCTTTTTCAAAACAGAAAAAACTGTCTGAATCTGCAGATTCTAATCCACAGACTGCATTAGCATTACAGGTAAGAGTGAGAATGACCCCCACCTGAGCCAGATGAGGAAACCGGGAAGACTGGGATGAGGGGGTGGGGGCACCGTAGAAAACACCTATGTGAAGATCTGCTTTTATGTCAAATATTTGAGTATAGTTTTAATTTATTACAATTTTAATTTTCTGTACCTAATATTTGGAACCAATATTCACTTTTAAAGTCTGTGAAAAGGTTCGTTAAGCATCTGTGTGTTATTTATGCAATAAATTATGTACATTTTTCTAATCAGATTTTATATTTTTTGTGTTTTTTGTCCTTTTGTGTTTTTATAGTAGGTTAAAGTGAAAAAATAATAGACAGATGATATAGATGAAGTTGTGCTGAAAAAACAAACAAACAAACATGGGTATAGTAAACATTTGTTTCTATAGTGTATAAAGGCAAAATCAAAAGGACTGAAAAATGGACAAAATAGGCTCAGACCACTAAGGGTTAATCAACCAGACAGCCTTAACATCAGGACTGTCAAACTCATGTTAGTTCAGTTCCACATTCAGCCCAATATGATCCAAAGTGGACCGGGCCAGGAAAATAACATAAAAAAATAGGATAAGAACTGATAAATAATTTCAACTCTAAAGTTTATCTGTGTTTTTGAGTGAAAAAAGTCCAATTCTGTCATGAAAATGTTTACATCTACGAACTGTACTTGAACATAACATGAACAAACTGAGCATTCTGAAGAAAAATAAGTGCAATTTTAACAATATTACATCTTAGTTTATCATTTTCACATGTTCATTATAACGTACAGTTACAGTGGATCTACAAATACACACAACATTTAATAACAGACTGAATATTAGTACAATTACACTGACCTTTATTGAGACATTTCAGGTTGTTCAGATTTTTTGTAAAAGGCTAGTCTGTAAATGTAAACATTTTTGTGTAATTTTACTTTTTTTTTTACACTAAAACAAAAAGAAAATTTTTGATTTTTTCATTGTTTATAGTTTATTCTGATAGTATTTTCCTGGTCTGACCCACTTTAGACTGAACTGATCGAAAATGATTTGAACATCCTTAATTGTTGATATCTTCAGTTACATTTTTGCATTTCATAAATCCATCCCAGGGGCTGGACCGGACCCTCTGGTGGGCCGGTTTGTGCCCTCGGGCCACATGTTTGACATAAGTGCTTAACAGGTACGTAGGATGAAGAGTTATTATTATCTCATATATAATCCACTTCATTTTTCAGCTAATGTCAAATAACATCAGGATCATAAAGGGTCAAACTATCAACTGAATCATATGTAAATGATCTACTTTTACTGGGAAAATTAAAATAAAACCCATGACAGGCTGCACTGGTAAACCCTGATACATGAGTGGGTGGGACACAGATGGTTGTGTAACCCCCAGAGTCCACAGTTTAATGGTGTGGGAGACTTTCATGATCAGTTTTTTCCTCAGATCTGTCCGTCCTCAGTCATATCCTCAGTTTCATGAATTTGTTCGTCTGTCTGTCATTCCTCACCTGAATCTCTTGCATTACGGTGAACAGTTTCTTAGTTCCATCCACCACAAACAAACCATGTGTTTACATTCAGAGCTGGGTGGGAATTGGGAATCTGAGGAATTTTGTCGCGACGTGCATTGTGGGAAACGGAGGCTCACGCTGCCGCCTGACAGCAGCAGCTGCTAAACACGACGTGGAAACGGCAGGAGCTCCCTTCCCTCTATGCATGTTCCTCCAGCCGTTTCCATGTTTCAGACATTTCCGCGTTTGTTTCATCCATATAATATCATGTGGTCGCGCTGCCGCTGTCAGACAGCTGCGTGAACCTCCCTTTCCCACAATGCACCTTGCAACAAAATTCCTCAGATGCCCAGTTCCCTCCCGGCTCTGAATGTAAACACATGGTTTGTTTGTGGTGGATGGAACTAAGAAACTGTTCACTGTGAGGAAGAGATTCAGCTGAGGAATGACGGACAGACCAACAGACGAGTGAAACTGAGGAGAGGACTGAGGATGGACAGATCTGAGGAAACACTGGTCACAGAAGTCTCCTGCACCTTTAAATACAAATACATAGGATTGAAATGACATTGAACTGTAGCTTTGTTCATTTAACTTGAGTTGATTTATTTGATTACAACACAACTGGAACATGATGATGATGTGGACCTGTACACCAGGAAACGTCCTCTATCCAGAACCCTGGAACATGAATAATGAATAATGATTGACTTTATGATGAACTGTCCTTTAGTGCTCATGACTTCCATAAAAAAATACCATAAGAGCAAAAATATGGAGAATCTCAGCCTTCTAATGGTGTGTGTGGGGGGGGTGGGGGTGGGGGGGTGTCTATGATCAGGCTTAGAGGGGTCACTGGTGGTCCAATGGACATCCAGGAGTTAACCTGACATGACCCCTGGTCAGTGCTGTAACATTGATGTTTAGTGTCAAGTTCCTCAGATGTTCTAATCCAGTAACAGAGTAAAAGCAACATTAAAGTTAGTTTATGAAACTTAACAGGGGTTAAAGGTGTCTGTGTTGGACAAATGTTGGTTTTGTGGGTCAAGCCTCCTGATTTTATAAGAGACCCTACCTTTTAAACATAACGGCCACGATCATTTATATGACATTTAACAGACGACCTCTGGCTGAAGTCAAACTGTTCCACTGTTGGAACTCATAAAACTACAGCAGAAATGACAGCGACACAAGTTCACACTGGAGAGGAGACCCAATATACATGATACTGATGTTAACCAGGGACCAGGGACCAGGACCCATGGTCTGTGTGGGATCAGGACCCATGGTCTATGTGAGATCAGGACCCATGGTCTATGTGGGATCAGAGCCCATGGTCTATGTGGGATCAGGACCTGTGGTCTATGTGGGATCAGGACCTGTGGTCTATGTGGGATCAGAGCCCATGGTCTATGTGGGATCAGGACCCATGGTCTATGTGGGATCAGAGCCCATGGTCTATGTGGGATCAGGACCTGTGGTCTATGTGGGATCAGGACCTGTGGTCTATGTGGGATCAGAGCCCATGGTCTATGTGAGATCAGGACCCATGGTCTATGTGGGATCAGAGCCCATGGTCTATGTGGGATCAGGACCCATGGTCTATGTGGGATCAGAGCCCATGGTCTATGTGAGATCAGGACCCGTGGTCTATGTGGGATCAGAGCCCATGGTCTATGTGGGATCAGGACCCGTGGTCTATGTGGGATCAGGACCCGTGGTCTATGTGGGATCAGAGCCCATGGTCTATGTGGGATCAGGACCCGTGGTCTATGTGGGATCAGGACCCGTGGTCTATGTGGGATCAGGACCCATGGTCTATGTGGGATCAGGGTCCATGGTCTATGTGGGATCAGGTGACAGGTCAGACTGTCCTAACTCAGGCTGTATTCACACCTCCTTCAGTTGGTTCTTTTAAAACCGTGCAGAGTTCGTTTCTCTGGAAAGTCCAGACTTTTTTTAGGTGTGAATACAAACATGAACTCTGATTCCACTGTCAGGATTATTTTTGGTCCACGAGCAAGAAGTGCAATATAAGAATGTGATGCGACCCAAAATGAAACAAATACATAATTGTATAAGTGCATGTTGGACCTGTATGTGGAGGACGCGGTGGTTTCTACAGCTCTGTGTGAAAGTGAAAGTGAGCTCCCCTCAGCTGATCACTGACTACCTGCTGACCACTGGAAACACATTTGAAGCTCTTGGGGTGGGATGGGGTGGGGTGGGGTGGGGGGGGTCCACTCCAGAAGATAACTGTAGGTGTCAGGGTAAAATCGCAATTTGTGCTAAAACTGAAAGTACATGAATATAAATACTATACACCTGGAAGTGGTTGTCATGGTAACTGCCTCAGCTTCAACATGTCCAGCCTGTGATAACTCTCACCTGTTTTTATACTTTTTCAGGTGAAACATGCGGAGGTTATGGTTTTGGTTCTGAGGTGGGATGCACTGCACTTTTACACTCCAAACTAAATCTGTTTAACTGCCGTTCCTACAAATGAGAACTTTCCAGACGTGTAAAGCTTTAAATAAATATCATGGTTTGTGTAGTTGTATGATTCCAGCTGGTTCTGTCATTGACTGTAATCATGACGGTCGGTTCTGGTTCCAAAGATTCACAATGACAACAGACAAAACACAAACTCCAGAGTGGGAGAGAAGACGGAGAAGACGGAGAAAACAGAGTTCCGACACCTCCACAGACTCCTGCTGACATATGGACCTGCTTCTGGGTTCTGGAGGCGGGGCCAGTAGTTCCAAACATTGAGTATGGCGCCGTCAGAACACGTTCATTTCTGTTTCTGCTGATCTGTCAACTCCATTAATGAGTCAATAACTGGCAGCTGTGGCAGAGGTGGTAGAGCAGCTCATCCAATAACCGAAGGGTTGGAGGTTCGAATCCCACTCTGTCCTAAGGCACGCTGGTGTATGAATGTGTATGAATGTTTGGAGGTGGGAGGGGCTGTAGATGTGAATAGTCAGCCATGCTTCTGTCAGTCTGCCCCCCCACCCCACCCCCCGGGCAGCTGTGGATACAGATGTAGTTTAAAACCACCAGAGGGGGAATGTGAGAGTGAATGAAGAATGGATCAATAATGTAAAGGGCTTCGACTGGCCAAAGAAGTGCTATAGAAATCTAATCCATTATTATTATTATTATTATAAGTCCCCGCCCCCTTGACTGGTGAACACAGGTCCAGTGGGTTACAGTCCATCCTGTGTCCCCTCAGGTCCTCCTTGGTCTGGGCTGGAAATCAGTCAGTGGTTTAAAAAAGGTGGGATGACCATCTGACCTTTGGTCTGGATCTGTGTGAAAGTGTCTAATGTCTCTGTCAAACCCCGACCTTCCAAAGTCCTCTCAGACCCCAGTTGGTGCCGTCCCAGCTCCTGTGTCCACCCCTGTGGTCATCTGTCCACCCCTGTGGTCCTGTGTCCACCCCTGTGGTCATCTGTCCACCCCTGTGGTCCTGTGTCCACCCCTGTGGTCGGGTGTCCACCCCTGTGGTCCTGTGTCCACCCCTGTGGTCCTGTGTCCACCCCTGTGGTCCTGTGTCCACCCCTGTGGTCATCTGTCCACCCCTGTGGTCCTGTGTCCACCCCTGTGGTCCTGTGTCCACCCCTGTGGTCCTGTGTCCACCCCTGTGGTCATGTGATCCCTCTGCTGCAGTGTGGCTCCAGGCTCTGGGTCTGTTTTTCAGTCGGTGCTCCTGGATGTTCAGCTGGTCTTTCTCCTTGGTTGCACAGACAGTGTTTTGCTGCTGGAGCTACCTGAGGCCATACAGGTGTAATTAAGGCAGAGCGGTGCTTGGACATGTGTTCTTCTCCCTCTGCAGTCCGCCCATAAAACGCTGTATTGTTCTGGCGTTCAGATGCACCGGCGCCTGGAAAGGCTACATTTTTCATCAGCTCTATTTTTACTTGGACCCCCTAGACACCCAGATGGTCTAGAACATTTACTTAAGATACAAAGGTTAATCATAGCTTCTACCCCGCTAATTATACAAACAAATTGCACTGAGCTCCTGGGTGAATGCTAAATACATGTTGTTCATTGATAATTCTGATCACTTTTTAAGAAGGAAGGAAAAGAACTGATGTTTAGCCCCTTTGTTACACACAAAGGATGATGAAATAATTTGAAATTAACCCTCAAAGACCCACAAGTCCACCTTTAACCCTTTAAGATGCAAACTTCCACCTTTAAAAAAGAAACAAAACCAATAAAAAATGGCCTTTTTAACAGTATCATGATATATCATGATATATCGTGTCGTGATCCTAGTGTTGTGATTTGTATGGTATCACCACATTCTTGCACATCCACAGCCCTTGTGGATATTGAATTGAACCTGAGAGGGAAGTTTTGTGGAACTTGCTTTTCCAAATAAACATAGAATAGGGAACCAAATGTAGGTTCCAGTGGGTCAGATATGTGCAGTTAAACAGACTCACAGAGGCTCATGTGTGACGTGAACTGTGTGTTTTCTGTTGGGACTTTAATCAGTGCTGTCATCATTATGTCAGCTTCCTCCTGGGGTCAGCTCTGCTCATGTGGACGTGAAAACAAGCTGTGCTTTTAATAAGACAGCGGAGGTCATTCAGTGTGTGTGTGTGTGTGTGTGTGTGTGTGTGTGTGTGTGTGTGTGTGTGTGTGCTAATGCTTCCCTGTACGTTAGCGTTGTGACCGGGTCATATATTACAAACTCAATGAGAAAAGGAGATGATTTCCGAGCTGAAGATAGAGCTGGATGGCCAAATAATTAGTTTAACTATGGAACGTTGGACCGCTGCCAGGTGGGAGGAGCCGTACGCTGATGGGCTGAGGAAGATGTCGGACGTAAATCGTGTCCGGGCTTCGGATCACTGACGTCCTCGGTAGGAAAAGACATAATTGGAAGAGAGAGCGCGGTTTGTAAGTCACCGGTCAACTGGTACAAATGGAATGAATGCTGGTGTGTCCGGTGTGAGTGGATGATGGTTATTGAACATCAGAAGTCTGTACGGGTCAGACACTGAGAACAACACAACCTGTGGAGGAGTTTACTGGACAGAGGAAATACATGACAAATGAGCCATGGATGGTCTTTAGTAAAGGGCTTCTGTGTACTGTTGATGTTCCAGACTCTGACCAGCAGGAGGAAGTCTGGTACCAGGACACACCCAGAACCAGAACCACCAAAGATAATAATAATAATAATAATAAGAAGAAGAAGAAGAAGAAGAATTAGATTAGATTTATGTGGTGCTTTTCTATGAAAACGCCGACCCGCTCTACCATCTGAGCCATGGACGCCCCAAAGATCAACCCTATGTGTCACAGACGGAACCAGGGAACCTGAATAAAGGATCAAACTGAGTCAAATTTGTTTTATGGAATCATCCAGTTTGATTCAAACTAAAACTCATAGACACGTATTTTGATATTCATTCAAAATAACACTGTTCATGTTCTGCATCTGCTGATGGTTTACATTATAGCTCTGTTAGCTTACCTCTGTTTTTAGACTGAAAAAGCCTCTGAACGTCCAAATATGGTCATATCTGATGACCATGAAAAGATGAAGAACTGTATTTGACACCAATTATTGACATGGATTAATAGGATTAGAGGATCAACAGGAATTAAACAGTTTAGATCAGTAGATGGATTAGGTTAAAGGAGGACGTTTGGGTTTTTAAGGGTTAAAGGAGGACGTTTGGGTCTGTAAGGGTTAAAGGTGGACGTTTGGGTCTGTAAGGGTTAAAGGAGGACGTTTGGGTCTGTAAGGGTTAAAGGTGGACGTTTGGGTGTTTAAGGGTTAAGGAGGACGTTTGGGTCTGTAAGGGTTAAAGGTGGACGTTTGGGTCTGTAAGGGTTAAAGGAGGACGTTTGGGTCTGTAAGGGTTAAAGGAGGACGTTTGGGGTCTGTAAGGGTTAAAGGTGGACGTTTGGGTCTGTAAGGGTTAAAGGTGGACGTTTGGGTCTGTAAGGGTTAAAGGAGGACGTTTGGGTCTGTAAGGGTTAAAGGTGGACGTTTGGGTCTGTAAGGGTTAAAGGTGGACGTTGGGTTTTTAAGGGTTAAAGGTGGACGTTTGGGTCTGTAAGGGTTAAAGGTGGACGTTTGGGTCTGTAAGGGTTAAAGGTGGACGTTGGGTCTGTAAGGGTTAAAGGTGGACGTTTGGGTTTTTAAGGGTTAAAGGTGGACGTTTGGGTCTGTAAGGGTTAAAGGTGGACGTTTGGGTCTGTAAGGGTTAAAGGTGGACGTTTGGGTCTGTAATGGTTAAAGGTGGACATTTGTGTCTGTAAGGGTTAAAGGTGGACGTTTGGGTCTGTAAGGGTTAAAGGTGGACGTTTGGGTGTTTAAGGGTTAAAGGTGGACGTTTGGGTCTGTAAGGGTTAAAGGTGGACGTTTGGGTCTGTAAGGGTTAAAGGTGGACGTTTGGGTGTTTAAGGGTTAAAGGTGGACGTTTGGGTCTGTAAGGGTTAAAGGTGGACGTTTGGGTTTTTAAGGGTTAAGGTGGACGTTTGGGTCTGTAAGGGTTAAAGGTGGACGTTTGGGTTTTTAAGGGTTAAAGGTGGACGTTTGGGTCTGTAAGGGTTAAAGGTGGACGTTTGGGTCTGTAAGGGTTAAAGGTGGACGTTTGGGTTTTTAAGGGTTAAAGGTGGACGTTTGGGTCTGTAAGGGTTAAAGGTGGACGTTTGGGTGTTTAAGGGTTAAAGGTGGACGTTTGGGTGTTTAAGGGTTAAAGGTGGACGTTTGGGTCTGTAAGGGTTAACGGTGGACGTTTAGGTCTGTAAGGGTTAAAGGTGGACGTTTGGCTGTTTAAGGGTTAAAGGTGGACGTTTGGGTCTGTAAGGGTTAAAGGTGGACGTTTGGGTTTTTAAGGGTTAAAGGTGGACGTTTGGGTCTGTAAGGGTTAAAGGTGGACGTTTGGGTTTTTAAGGGTTAAAGGTGGACGTTTGGGTTTTTAAGGGTTAAAGGTGGACGTTTGGGTCTGTAAGGGTTAAAGGTGGACGTTTGGGTCTGTAAGGGTTAAAGGTGGACGTTTGGGTCTGTAAGGGTTAAAGGTGGACGTTTGGGTGTTTAAGGGTTAAAGGTGGACGTTTGGGTCTGTAAGGGTTAAAGGTGGACGTTTGGGTGTTTAAGGGTTAAAGGTGGACGTTTGGGTGTTTAAGGGTTAAAGGTGGACGTTTGGGTGTTTAAGGGTTAAAGGTGGACGTTTGGGTCTGTAAGGGTTAAAGGTGGACGTTTGGGTCTGTAAGGGTTAAAGGTGGACGTTTGGGTTTTTAAGGGTTAAAGGTGGACGTTGGGTCTGTAAGGGTTAAAGGTGGACGTTGGGTCTGTAAGGGTTAAAGGTGGACGTTTGTGTCTGTAAGGGTTAACGGTGGACGTTTGGGTCTGTAAGGGTTAAAAGGTGGACGTTTGGCTGTTTAAGGGTTAAAGGTGGACGTTTGGGTCTGTAAGGGTTAAAGGTGGACGTTTGGGTTTTTAAGGGTTAAAGGTGGACGTTTGGGTGTTTTAAGGGTTAAAGGTGGACGTTTGGGTCTGTAAGGGTTAAAGGTGGACGTTTGGGTCTGTAAGGGTTAAAGGTGGACGTTTGGGTTTTTAAGGGTTAAAGGTGGACGTTTGGGTTTTTAAGGGTTAAAGGTGGACGTTTGGGTCTGTAAGGGTTAAAGGTGGACGTTTGGGTCTGTAAGGGTTAAAGGTGGACGTTTGGGTTTTTAAGGGTTAAAGGTGGACGTTTGGGTCTGTAAGGTTTAAAGGTGGACGTTTGGGTCTGTAAGGGTTAAGGTGGACGTTTGTGTCTGTAAGGGTTAACGTGGACGTTTGGGTCTGTAAGGGTTAAAAGGTGGACGTTTGGCTGTTTAAGGGTTAAAGGTGGACGTTTGGGTCTGTAAGGGTTAAAGGTGGACGTTTGGGTTTTTAAGGGTTAAAGGTGGACGTTTGGGTCTGTAAGGGTTAAAGGTGGACGTTTGGGTTTTTAAGGGTTAAAGGTGGACGTTTGGGTTTTTAAGGGTTAAAGGTGGACGTTTGGGTCTGTAAGGGTTAAAGGTGGACGTTTGGGTCTGTAAGGGTTAAAGGTGGACGTTTGGGTGTTTAAGGGTTAAAGGTGGATGTTTGGGTCTGTAAGGGTAAAGGTGGACGTTTGGGTGTTTAAGGGTTAAAGGTGGACGTTTGGGTGTTTAAGGGTTAAAGGTGGACGTTTGGGTGTTTAAGGGTTAAAGGTGGACGTTTGGGTGTTTAAGGGTTAAGGTGGACGTTTGGGTCTGTAAGGGTTAAAGGTGGACGTTTGGGTGTTTAAGGGTTAAAGGTGGACGTTTGGGTCTGTAAGGGTTAAAGGTGGACGTTTGGGTGTTTAAGGGTTAAAGGTGGACGTTTGGGTCTGTAAGGGTTAAAGGTGGACGTTTGGGTGTTTAAGGGTTAAAGGTGGACGTTTGGGTGTTTAAGGGTTAAAGGTGGACGTTTGGGTCTGTAAGGGTTAAAGGTGGACGTTTGGGTGTTTAAGGGTTAAAGGTGGACGTTTGGGTCTGTAAGGGTTAAAGGTGGACGTTTGGGTGTTTAAGGGTTAAAGGTGGACGTTTGGGTGTTTAAGGGTTAAAGGTGGACGTTTGGGTCTGTAAGGGTTAAAGGTGGACGTTTGGGTGTTTAAGGGTTAAAGGTGGACGTTTGGGTCTGTAAGGGTTAAAGGTGGACGTTTGGGTGTTTAAGGGTTAAAGGTGGACGTTGGGTGTTTAAGGGTTAAAGGTGGACGTTTGGGTGTTTAAGGGTTAAAGGTGGACGTTTGGGTGTTTAAGGGTTAAGTTACTGTAGAATGTTGCTCAGATTTTTTCTTTCCAGTCTTAAATGTGCTCTTTCATCCGTTCTCTGTCGTGTTCATATTCAGTCCTCCCTCTTCTCTGCTGCTTCCTCCTGTTAGCGTTCACATTTTTAGATCCTCTTTCTTCTTCCTCCAGTGTTTGCGCTCAGCCTGGGTTTGCTGGTGTGTTGTTGTTCGGATAACCTTCTTCCTACTCTTACACTCTTTTCTTTTGTGTTGTACTGTTCTGTATCTGCATCTGTGTTCCTCACATAAACAGTCATTTTAACGTCTGTGTTTCATTTGGGCACATTTGAACTCCCCATCTCATCGGTCTGTTTCAGAGGTCCTCCTCCTCATCCCATGGGAGTTCATCCCAGTGTGTTGGGTTGTCTCCTCCCTCATCAGTGGTCCTGCTGACAGTCACTGCCTCGTCTGTATGAAGTTGGCCTCTCACGTACAGACAGTGTTTGCTCTGTCGGCAGCGTGGCCCGTTTCCTGTGTGTTTACGGTGAAGTGCCGTCCCTGCAGGAGGTCTGCTGAAGCTTCAGGTGTCCTTCTGTGCACGTGCTCATCTGGGTTGTGTGTCTTTGTGGGTAGACCTGTGTGTGTCTGTTTATGCATGGTGTTGTCATCAGACTCCTGCAGGTTGTGTATGTTTGTATAGGTTTATGTCAGAGCAGCAGAGGGTTTTACAGTAATGGTGTTTACTTTGTGTGATGGTAGAGGACGTTTGAATGTTTATCTGCTGACCCCAGTGTCTACATCCACTGGTCAGATTCTCCTCAAAGACCCAGCGCTGTTTTTGTGGAAGTTTCCAAATGAATTTTTCTCTCTATTTAGCATTTCTTAAGGAATTTCTCACCATTTATTCTAATATTATCCTCTATATTTAGCATTTTCCACTGTAAAGCATGTTATTTGTTATATTTAATTTAGATATTCATGAAAACTCGAAGGTTTTTATATCAAAACAGAGAAAACTGAAGAAAAAGTGAGTTTTTCAGCAAATATCTCATAAACCCTTAAACACCCAAACGTCCACCTTTAACCCTTAAACACCCAAACGTCCACCTTTAACCCTTACAGACCCAAACGTCCACCTTTAACCCTTAAACACCCAAACGTCCACCTTTAACCCTTACAGACCCAAACGTCCACCTTTAACCCTTAAACACCCAAACGTCCACCTTTAACCCTTACAGACCCAAACGTCCACCTTTAACCCTTAAACACCCAAACGTCCACCTTTAACCCTTACAGACCCAACCGTCCACCTTTAACCCTTAAACACCCAAACGTCCACCTTTAACCCTTACAGACCCAAACGTCCACCTTTAACCCTTACAGACCCAAACGTCCTCCTTTAACCCTTAAACACCCAAACGTCCACCTTTAACCCTTACAGACCCAAACGTCCTCCTTTAACCCTTAAACACCCAAACGTCCACCTTTAACCCTTACAGACCCAAACGTCCTCCTTTAACCCTTACAGACCCAAACGTCCTCCTTTAACCCTTAAACACCCAAACGTCCACCTTTAACCCTTACAGACCCAAACGTCCTCCTTTAACCCTTAAACACCCAAACGTCCACCTTTAACCCTTACAGACCCAAACGTCCTCCTTTAACCCTTACAGACCCAAACGTCCTCCTTTAACCCTTAACACCCAAACGTCCTCCTTTAACCCTTAAACACCCAAACGTCCACCTTTAACCCTTACAGACCCAAACGTCCACCTTTAACCCTTACAGACCCAAACGTCCTCCTTTAACCCTTAAACACCCAAACGTCCACCTTTAACCCTTACAGACCCAAACGTCCTCCTTTAACCCTTACAGACCCAAACGTCCACCTTTAACCCTTACAGACCCAAACGTCCTCCTTTAACCCTTACAGACCCAAAACGTCCTCCTTTACCCTTAAACACCCAAACGTCCTCCTTTAACCCTTACAGACCCAAACGTCCACCTTTAACCCTTACAGACCCAAACGTCCTCCTTTAACCCTTAAACACCCAAACGTCCTCCTTTAACCCTTAAACACCCAAACATCCACCTTTAACCCTTACAGACCCAAACGTCCTCCTTTAACCCTTACAGACCCAAACGTCCTCCTTTAACCCTTAAACACCCAAACATCCACCTTTAACCCTTACAGACCCAAACGTCCTCCTTTAACCCTTACAGACCCAAACGTCCTCCTTTAACCCTTAAACACCCAAACGTCCTCCTTTAACCCTTAAACACCCAAACGTCCACCTTTAACCCTTAAACACCCAAACGTCCACCTTTAACCCTTACAGACCCAAACGTCCTCCTTTAACCCTTAAACACCCAAACGTCCACCTTTAACCCTTACAGACCCAAACGTCCTCCTTTAACCCTTACAGACCCAAACGTCCACCTTTAACCCTTACAGACCCAAACGTCCACCTTTAACCCTTACAGACCCAAACGTCCTCCTTTAACCCTTAAACACCCAAACGTCCACCTTTAACCCTTACAGACCCAAACGTCCACCTTTAACCCTTACAGACCCAAACGTCCTCCTTAACCCTTACAGACCCAAACGTCCTCCTTTAACCCTTAAACACCCAAACGTCCACCTTTAACCCTTACAGACCCAAACGTCCTCCTTTAACCCTTAAACACCCAAACGTCCTCCTTTAACCTAATCCATCTACTGATCTAAACTGTTTAATTCCTGCTGATCCTCTAATCCTATTAATCCATGTCAATAATTGGTGTCAAATACAGTTCTTCATCTTTTCATGGTCATCAGATATGACCATATTTGGACGTTCAGAGGCTCCGTAGTTACCATGGAAACCCCGTCATCTTCTCCAACATTGCTTGTCCAGTCAAACCCATGCAGTTGGATCAGTGCCAGTGGATGGACACACTGGGTTTATGTTCAGTTCATGAGTTTTTTTTTTAATTTGCTTTTTTCTTCAGTTTTCTCTGTTTTTGATATAAAAACCCTCAGCTTTAATCTGAGTTTTAATGAACATCTACATGATCAGTGAATTAAATATAACAAAATACATGATTTTTACTGAAACGATGCAAAACACTGAGGATAGTATTCCAATAAATGGTGATAAATCTCTTCAGAAACGTTTGAAGACGTCAGAAGACGTTTGGGTCTTTAAGGGTTAAATCCAGATGAACATCAGCATTCTGTTGTAAATCTGTTCAGATCGATTGAATCATTTCACTGACCAGGGTTTGTAGTATACTCTATACCAGGGGTGTAAACATGTGGCCCGGGGGCCAAAACCGGTCCACCAAAGGGTCCAGTCTGGCCTGCAGGATGAATTTGCAAAGCGCAAAAATTACACTGAAGATATTCACAATCAAGGCTGTGGAACGGTTTTAGTTCAGGTTCCACGTACAGAACAATGTGATGTCAACTGAAATAATAGCATAATAACCTATAAGTAATGACTCCAGATTTTCTGAGTTTAATGTGAAAAATATATTCCATTACACCTCTAAATAATGACAACTCCAAATTTTTCTCTTTGTTTTCGTGTAAAAACTTACATTAAATTAGGAAATATTAACATTTACAAACTATCCTGAATGTGACAAACCTAAACCTGAAAAGTGAAACTTTAACTTTATTCTTCCAGTTATTAAATATTTTATGTCTTTGTAGATCCAGTCTGTAATATGCACATATAAGTGGTAAATTGAGGTGGAATATTGTTAAAATTGCACTTATTTTTCTCAAGAAATGTCTGTTTTTTCAGGTTATTCACATCATTTTTGTTTTGATAGTTTGTAAATGTACAAATTTTCTTAATTAAATTTTGATTGCACTGAAACAAAGAGAAAAATTAGGAGTCGTCATTATTTACAGGTTATTATGCTGTTATTTTACTGGTGCGGCCCACTGCAGATCAGTTTGGGCTGAATGTGGAACTGAACTAAAGTGAGTCTGACAGCCCTGATGGAAACTGTATGCTGTTGCAGTTGGATTCTACGTAAATACTTCCAGATCCCATAAAAGTTTCTATTTTATTCATTAATTCTTAACCATTTTTTTATCATGTTTTATGTTTGAGGGTTTATTGAATGTCCTTTGTTTCTTGTGAGGAGTTTAATCAGAAAGTCCAGAAAAGTGTCTGTGCTCCAGCAGAAAGCGCTGGCTTCCTTCGGTCCTCTTACTTTAGATCCAGAGCACACACCAGCTCAGAACATATGCGTATTCACGCAGACTTCCCTCTCACCATCTCCAGACAAATTAATTTGTGTGCGTTGCCTTCAGCTGCAGCTCGGCCCGTTCCACAGCTGTTCCAACCGACTGCAGCACTTCACAACTCTGTCATCACTATGAATCATTCAGTTTGGCAAATAACCAGACTCCCAGCCTGGGTGGAGATGATGAAGTACTTAATCATCCTATACCCTCGTTAATGAAACACAGAGCAGAATGCAGCTTTTTTTTAATCAAATCTCTAAAAAAGAAAAAACACTATATTTGTGTCACTGCAGGCCAAATCCAAACTAATGAATCTATGACTTTTCTTCTCTCCCCGTGTCACTCTGCTGGCTTGTGTTGCTCTGCTTTATGGACATCCACGCAGGCTCAGGTCAGTGCCGTTCATTCTGTACGTTTGCTCTGCTTTAGTTCCTGAAGACAGAATGCATGTTGGGTCTGTCCAGGCTGATGATGATGATGATGATGATGATGATGATGAAATTCTGTATTCAGTCATCACATAATAATCCAACCAGTGTCCACACTCCAAACACTCCCCACAGGTTAGTAGTGATGGGACTGGTGGCGCTTTGAAGGGAGTCGTTCAATCAGGAGTCGTTCACTGAAAAGAGTCGTTCAAAAGACTGACTCTTTTATGTTTTTGGCATTCTTTTGAAACACCAGTGTTTGAATGACTAAATAGGCTACATGTGATGATTGACATTCCATTTTAAAGGTGTTTAATTAGCGCGGCAGTAAATATTATCTTACTGTAAAAAAGAATAGTTAGTTCAAATGTGTGGAATAAATCCATGACATGAGAGGTGACATTAGACAAATGATGGAACTGGACCAAAAACATCACAGTACATTATGTGGACTAGTCTGTAGAATAAAAGTGAAGAAGAAAATAAAACATTTTCTTATGAAATATGTTATTCTCCTCAAAACAAGAACAATAAATGTGTGGAAACATATGGAAAAACTGCACAAAACGCAACAGTGATTAATCAGTGCAAGTACTGAAATACCTGAACTGTAGTGACATTCTCAGAACTAGAACAGTATGTGTGGAAACATACAGAAAAACTGCACAAAACACAAAAGCCATTTATCATTGCAGTTACTTAAATACCTGAACAACTGTAGTGCATTTTCCCTCAGAACAAGAACAATAAATGTGTGTAAACATATGGAAAAAAATTGCACAAATCACAACAGTGATTAACCACTGTTATTAATCAAAAAAAAAAAGAACGGCTCTTTACAAAGACTCGGTTCCCATCGTTCATTTCAAAGAGCCGTTCAAAAGATTCGATTGGTTTGTGAATGTCACATCACTTCAGGTTAGTGAGTGAACAGGCCCAGACAGAAGCAGAACGCTGACATTAATGCCTGTCCTACTGAACACATTCAGTTACCCAGCATTCAACAGAGGAAAAAGAAAAAACAACAATGCATACAACCAAACAAACAAGCAAAAACATAAAAAAGTGAAACTAAACCAGAAAATAGAAAACAAACCAACCAAATTAATGGAATTTAATGTAGAGTCCAAAATAAATTATTTACTTATTACATCTGAACAACTGTATCCTTCAAAAATTGCCTTACGTACCATTTTTTTTAAATATCCAAAATGAGCTGCACATTCTTAAATCCATGCTGGACTCATTCCATAGTTGAACTCCAGTAACACATACACATCTGCTTTTAGTCTCTTTTCTAGCTTTTTGTTCGACACATTTCCAAATATCTCATAAATCCTATTTAGACTCATGTTTAGAAGGACCTTTGGACACAGACAGGGAGTCACTTTAATTTGGCTTTATACATTATTTGCATTATTTTATAGTAAACCAAATCATTAAATTTCATAATATGGGATTTCATAACCAATTTCTGAGTCCACCCTGTGAGCGTCAGCTGTCTGAGCCCAGACACTGAAACACAGTTGGATCACAGAGCGCACAACAGCTTCTGGGGACTACCTTCAAATGATGTTCCATCTTTTTATGAATCGGAGAGGCTACGTGGGCTTTTCTAAGGAACACTAGGGCTTCATTAGCGGCAGTCGATAACACTTTTTAGCATCTTATTATAGAAATCATTTAATTGCTCTAATTTCTGAATTGATTGTTGTATTGTTTATCTGAGGGTGTTTTAGCAGATGGAGAAAAAGCACTGGTTCGATCAGCTGGACCTGTTTGTGTGTTTTCATAGTCTGTGTTCAGACTGGAGGTAAATGTGTCCACATGTGACCTGGATCTGATCTGATGTTTGTGTCCACATGTGACCTGGATCTGATCTGATGTTTGTGTCCACATGTGACCTGGATCTGATCTGATGTTTGTGTCCACATGTGACCTGGATCTGATCTGATGTTTGTGTCCACATGTGACCTGGATCTGATCTGATGTTTGTGTCCACATGTGACCTGGATCTGATCTGATGTTTGTGTCCACATGTGACCTGGGACAGATCTGTTACAGACTTCAGGGTTACATTCAGTTCAGACTCAAAACTGACAGAAGTCACATTTAACGTGGAATATGAACCAGCACCAGTGACAGGAAGTCGATTCTTTTTACTGACTCCATTCTTTCGGTTGGTTCCTCTAAGGCTAAAGATGTTCATTTTGTCTTCTGTTTATGTAATTATACTTCTCTTTTTTCTTTTGTTCAGACAAGGTATAGCTTTTTTAGATGTTAGCTGCTTGACAGTTTCGACTGTGACTCCAGTCTTCCTTCTGAGGAATCATTAAATTTCATCATATGGGATTTCATAAACAAGTCTTCCTTCTGAGGAAGACTGGAGTCACAGTCGAAACTGTCAAGCAGGTAACATCTAAAAAAGCTATACCTTGTCTGAACAGAAGAGAAAAGAGAAGTATAGTTGGTTCTTCTGTTATGAATCGATTCATTTGATTCACCATTTAAAAAAATCCACTACATCACTTAACAAACAGAAGGACAACAGGTCGAACCCCTAAATGTGTCTGTTCTGTTCATCTATGAAGAATGGAATTAGAAAATTATAAAACTAGTTTAAAAACACAGTTCTACTGTCGATAGGTAACTGTGTTTAGTATGATCTATCTATGTCTGTCTGTCTGTCTGTCTTTCTATCTATCTTTCTATTTTACGTTGCTTTAAACATCTTTGTGCTCTGTGTTTCATTTTATTTTATTTGCTTTTCTTTCTGTTCTGTCCTCTTACATTAGGGGATCTAGTCTCATTCATTGGTTCAATAGACTCAGCGATTCACAGAGTGATTCAGTGAGTCATTGATTCGTGAATGATTCAGAATTTATTCAACTACTCGATGCTACTCAGCTCTCGTCGGCCCTCCTCTGCCGCTCTTTCATTCAGTGGTTCACTACCTCTGTCCGTCCGTTGCCAGCAACTAGTCTCAAGATACAATCAGACATGTTGCCGTGGAAACGACCTGCGGCACAGCGCGTCCCACAGCACTTCTACCTCCGACTAAATGAGAGATTCTGATCAGATTAGGTGATAATAAACTAAATATTAGCAAAGTGCTGCTGAATCGATTCAGTTGCATTACAAATCGATTCAACTCATTCACTTAAATGAATTGATTCATTTGAATGTTTTTTTGTGAATCACCCATCACTAACGAGCGCACAAAAAAAATCAGATTTCACCCAAAAATCTGAATTGTGCATTAAGACCTGCAGTCTGAACGGAGCTGTAGTGTGTGTGTGACTGAAGATGTACCGTGTGTTAGTGTTCAGTCTCAGTCTGGTACACTGACTTTACATGGATTTAATATTTAAAGAAAATAAGAAATATAAAATTAATTCTACCTTATGCTTCATGGCACCGTCATCTGGTTTTAAAGTGCTGTTGTCGCCTGATTCCTCCAGGTTCTTCTGCTCCACATGTATTTTATGTATGTGTATATATATATATATATATATATATATATACAGTGTACAAAGTGACAGCATTTTCGTGGTGATGAAAATTATGGGTTAAGATGCCGCTAAGCTTCTCCAACCGTAGTGGAGGAAGTGGGGGCAGAGTAGATGCCAGTTTACCCAGCAGGGGCATCTGCAGGGACAGATGGGAGATGATGAGGGTGTGTAATAGGCATCTGTGTGGCCCAGAGGGGATGGAATACTCAGCACTCATTCCCTCTGCCTCTAGTCTACACACACACACACACACACACACACACACACACACACACACACTTACAGAACCCCATTACTGCTTGTCATAGCTTTTTCCACAAATTGTCCTCCAGAGTATACCTTTTACTGTGGCAGATTGTTACATAGATTGAGCGTAAACGTGTGTTTACAGGAGCATTGGCCTGGCTGTTCCCCTGCTTATACAGACATCCCATAGTCAGTGGTTTATACAGACATCCCATAGTCAGTGGTTTATACAGACATCTCATAGTCAGTGGTTTATACAGACATCCCATAGTCAGTGGTTTATACAGACATCTCATAGTCAGTGGTTTACACAGACATCCCATAGTCAGTGGTTTATACAGACATCCCATAGTCAGTGGTTTATACAGACATCCCATAGTCAGTGGTTTATACAGACATCCCATAGTCAGTGGTTTATACAGACATCCCATAGTCAGTGGTTTATACAGACATCCCATAGTCAGTGGTTTATACAGACATCCCATAGTCAGTGGTTTATACAGACATCCCATAGTCAGTGGTTTATACAGACATCTCATAGTCAGTGGTTTATACAGACATCCCATAGTCAGTGGTTTGAGTGGGGCTCAGCAGGCGCCTCCTTCGTCCATCTGGATCCTGCCGTGGTCATTGTTGTTTGATGCGTCCCGTGCTGTTGTCCTCAGAGCAGGCATTAGATTCATTTTACTGTGACTGTATATTTGTGTGCAGTGAGAGCCGTATTGTAGAAGATAGGTTTGGTCAAAATCATAAAACTGTTAGCTTTTTAATTTTAATGTTATTTTAATATGCAAACACAAACACAGAGTGCAGACAATAACACAAACACAGTTCATAACCTAGAGTCCTGAAATTCTATGGATGTCCATGAAAGACAGGATGGACAGAATGCAGAGGAAGGACAGACAGGACAGACTGATTATAATAGCAGAAAATAATTATACATTTGAGACAGACGAAGACAGACCAAACCAAACCAGACTGTGTGTGTGCGTATGTAGAGGTGTTTGTGTAGATGTGTGTATATGTATTTATGTAAATGTTCCGTCTGTGCCAGTGACTGTATGTTTGTGTGCACTGACAACATTATTGTACTGAATATGTTTGGTAAATGTCCTAAAACTGTTCCAGATGTGTGAACTGTGTTGACATCCAGTGAACTCTGGACCCTGTTGCCTGTAAAGTTGGAATAATAATTCTGTTTTCATGCACATTGGTCTTTTTTTTATTCCTATTTCTACACATCAGTCATGACCCTGAGTCCCAGATACACTTGATGCAGAATAAATCACATTTTTATAATAATTTTATGAGAAGATCGAAAAATGTTTTATTCCAACTATATGGGCAATTTAACTGAGGCCTTTTTAATCTGAAATCCTAATAGTTATTTCCTAGAATTATTGGGGAAACATTATGAACTTGAATGAAATTCCTTCTGTATCTGATGTGATATAATATATATTATATTATATTATATTATATTATATTATATTATATTATATTATGTTATATTATATTATATTATACTATATTATATTATATTATATTATGTTATATTATATTATATTATATTATATTATATTATATTAAAGCATCCTATTATTTATATAAAAGCACACAACTCTTCTTGAAATAACCAAGAAGTGTTTGTGAACAGCTATAATATATATTAAAAAAAAGTATTAATTGTGTTCATGATGCACGACTGTTTTTATCTGTACTTGTACTATCTAAGGCTCCGCCCACAGCAGGTCTAATGCACACTTCAGATTTATGGGAGAAATCTGATTATTTTTGTGTTGGTTCATATTCCACATTAAATACGACTTCTATCAGTTTTGAATCTGAACTGAATGTGACCCTGAAGTGACCCACATGCACTAAAGAGGTCCTGAAGTGACCCACATGCACTAAAGAGGTCCTGAAGTGACCCACATGCACTAAAGAGGTCCTGGAAATCTGGTTTTCCTCTGCTCCGACCAACAACTGGGACATTTATCGCATTTCAATGATGTAAAGGTCAGATAAATGCGACCTGGACGTTCAGACTGAAGTCACATTAGAAAATATCAGATCTGTATCAGATTTAGGACCATATATGAAAGTGGTCTGGGTCAGATCAGATCCAGGTCACATTTGGGCACATTTACCTTCAGTGTAAACACAGCCTTAGTGCAGTATGTGACCTGAAACACTCAGTTGTGTCCATACTATAAGCCCTCCTTCCTTTGTGTGTGTGTGTGTGTGTGTGTGTGTGTGTGTGTGTGTATGTGTGTGTGTGCAGGTGTACCAGGCCGTGCCGTGCCACAGTGAATGCAGCCAGTATGAGTGGAGGACTGAGCCCTGGTCCATTTGTACCATCAACTCTGTGGATGACTCTCCAGCCTGTGGGGAGGGGGTCCAGAGCCGCAAGATCAGGTCAGTGAGCGGGTTAGTGTTGGCAGACAGTGGACCTGGCACCGCAGCCTGGGGGGGGGGGCTGACTGTAGGCCTGGCACCGCAGCCTGGGGGGGGGGGGGTTCTGGCAGCCGTCCTGCAGCTGGCAGTCACTCTGGTTCTGACACTTGCAATGCCTGGAGAAAACAAATAGTCAGAATGAGCTGCTGCTTCCTAATGAGTCTTGTTGGATTTTTATTTATTTTATTTTTTCGCAGCGTCTTCTTTCGCTGTACTTAACCCATAAAGACCCAGAGCTACGTCTGTGCCAGTTCCCATATGATGTTTTCATTTATTGTCATATTATCCTCTGTGTTCTGCATTTGTTTCAGTGAAAATCAGGTATTTTTCTATATTTATTTAAATTGTGAAAAGTAATATGAAGTTTTTTAAAACGAAGTGCAAAGTGTGCCTAAAAGGCGCACCCGGATACTGGAAGGTTAAGTCAGGGGTGTCAAACATGCGGTCCAGGGGCCAAAACTGTCCCTCCAAAGGGTCCAGTCCAGCCCATGGGATGAATTAGTGAAATACAAAAATTACACTGAAGATATGAACAATCAAGGATGTCAAAATAAATTTAGTTCAGTTCCATCTAAAGTGGTCAGACCAGTAAAATACTATCATAATAAAGTATAAATAACAAAAACCACATATTTTTCTTTGTTTTATTGTTAAAAAGTAAAATTACACAAAAATGTTAACATTTACAGACTATCCTTTTACAAATAATGTGAAAAACCTGAACAAATATGAACAACCTGAAATGTCTTAAGAGATTTCAGAGTAATTTTACCAATATTCTGTCTGTTCTTAAATGTTTTGTGCATTTGTAGATCCACTGTGATCTGTACGTTGTAATGAACATGTGAAAATGAGAAGCTGAGGCCAAATAATGGCATAAATTATTAAAATTGCACTTTTTTTCTGAATAAATTTCATTTTGGTCATGGTTCATGTTTTTCCATATTTTTTTAAAAGATAGTTTGTAGATGTAGAAATTTTGATAATATAATCTTACTTTTTCCACTTTAAAACTTAGAAATTAGACATACAAATTTTGGAATTGATATTACTTCTGTATTATTCTGTTCTTATTTGAATGATCCGGCCCACTGCAGGTCCTATTGGGCTGGATGTGGAACTGAACTAACCTGAGTTTGACAGCCCTGCTTTAAGTGTTGGATGGAAATCATACTGGTTTCATTGTGTCCAAACCCCAGAGTCCTCAGTGTTCACTGTTCCAGCGGACAGTGACTGAGGACTGGAGGAGCTGGACTCACTCCTACTGCCTTTGGTCCATTTAAGACTGACCACAGTTCATTTCCCCCAAAGTCCAGACTGTTTTAGGTGTGAATCAAGGTTCTAATAGCTTTGGATTTTTCATTATAGTTCAGTTTTATTTAGTTTTGAGTTTTTTTCTGTAATTCAGTTCATTTTTAGAGCAGATTTGATAGTTTGTATTAGTTTTTGTTTTTTTTCTAAATGCTTAGTTGTAGTTTAGTTGTAGTTCAGTTGTAGTTCAGTTGTAGTTCAGTTGTAGTTCAGTTGTAGTTTAGTTGTAGTTCAGTTGTAGTTCAGTTGTAGTTCAGTTGTAGTTCAGTGGTCTCTTTTCTCTTCTTCTCTGTGCTCCTATTCAAATCAATCCCAGACAGGACTCTGCTGCTTTAGTCTCCATGTTTCCAGGTAGAGTGGGGACCAGAAGACGACTGGAAACCACAAGTGAACACAAGTGACGGAGCAAAAAGTGTCGTATGGAGACAGCACAGAAAACTGAGAGAGACAAAGAAATCCATTTAACATCAATCTGACATTGACAAAGACCAAAACCAAGGGAATTTGATCCAGAATTTTTTTCTGTTTTAGTTAGTTTTATAAACACACAATACAGTTTCAGTTAGTTGTGTTTTTTTCTTTTAATTATAGTTTTTATTTATTTCAGTTAACAAAAATGTTTTTACAATTCTAGTTTTCATCATTTCATTAGTTTTCGTTAACGATAATAACCTTGGTGTGAATACAAACATGTGAACGCTGATTTGAACCAAGTGGACCCAGACCACCTAGAAGAGTTGGTCCTGGTCCACTTCCAAACGGACTGTGGTTCAGTTGAGCTCAGATGTGAATAGAACTGTCCTCCAGCCCAAACAAGCCTTTGAGCCTTTTGTTGTTGATGAGCCACCGTAGCCTCTGGAAGGAGCCGAGGATCATGGGTAGTCAGAGCTGACAGCAGCAGCCATGAGCTGAGGACCAATGAGGACACTGAAGGTCTCATGGACATGTGGTCACATGTCCATCTGACCAAACTGGATCCAATCAGCTGTTCT
Source organism: Sphaeramia orbicularis (assembly GCF_902148855.1). Taxonomy (NCBI): domain Eukaryota; kingdom Metazoa; phylum Chordata; class Actinopteri; order Kurtiformes; family Apogonidae; genus Sphaeramia; species Sphaeramia orbicularis. The sequence goes on along the minus strand of NC_043977.1, from coordinate 1,359,083 downwards.
GGACAGTTCATATTATTTTAGTAAATGTGTGTCTGTCAAAATAGAAAACAGAGTCTGTAAACCAGGGCTGTCGAACTCCTGTTAGTTCAGTTCCACATTCAGTCTAAAGTGGGCCAGACCAGGAAAATAATATAAACAGTAGGATAAGAACTTTTAAGTGAAACAAATAAATTCCATAATTAAAATGTTTACATTTACAAATTGTACTTGAACACAACATGAACAAATATGAACAACCTGAAAATTCTTTAGTTAAATAAGCGCAATGTGAACAATATTAGGCCTTAGTTTATCATTTATACATGTGAATCACAACTTAGAGACCACGGTGGATCTACAAATACACACAACATTAAATAACGGAGAATATTAGTAAAATTCCACAGACTTCTCTTAAGACATTTCAGATGTTCACATGTTTTTTATAAAGGATAGTCTGTAAATGTAAACATTTTTGTGTAATTTTACTTTTTTTTTTACACTAAAACAAAGAGAAAATTTCATTATTTATAGGTTATTCTGATAGTATTTGACTGGTCTGATCCACTTCAGACTGAAATGACCTAAAATGATTCTAACATCCTTGATTATTAATATCTTCAGTGTCATTTTGTATTTCATAAATTCATCCCAGGACCAGATTGGACCCTTTGGTGGGCCAGATTTGGACCCCAGGCCGCATGTTTGACACCTGTGCTGTAAACCATGACTGCACGTTGGACCTCCATGTTTGTTTTCATTAACACCTGCTGTCTCTGATTGACCCCGCCCACGACTTTTTTGTCCAATGCCAGCGCAGTTTGTCACATGCTTGTGTTTACACAGTTTGGTCCATTAGCAACAAGTACAATGAGAATGTGATCGAACTAAAGGAAAAAAATAAAGTCTGTATTCGATCTGAAGCAAATAAGTGGAACCAAAGGACCAAGGACAGTCCAGGTGTGAAGGCAGGCTTAGTCTACCTTCAAACTGCAGGTACATGTGTCCATATGTGACCTGGATCTGATCTGTTCCAGACAGTCTGAACAGCACTCATCTGACCCAGACCGCTGTCATATGTGGTCCTAAATCTGACCCGGACCACTGTCATATGTGGTCCTAGATCTGACCCAGACCACTTTCATATGTGGTCCTAGATCTGACCCAGACCACTTTCATATGTGGTCCTAGATCTGACCCAGACCACTGTCATATGTGGTCCTAAATCTGACCCAGACCACTGTCATATGTGGTCCTAAATCTGACCCAGACCACTGTCATATGTGGTCCTAAATCTGACCCAAATCACTTTCATATGTGGTCCTAAATCTGACCCAAATCACTTTCATATGTGGTCCTAAATCTGACCCGGACCACTGTCATATGTGGTCCTAAATCTGACCCGGACCACTGTCATATGTGGTCCTAAATCTGACCCAAATCACTTTCATATGTGGTCCTAAATCTGACCCAGACCGCTGTCATATGTGGTCCTAAATCTGACCCAAATCACTTTCATATGTGGTCCTAAATCTGACCCAGACCGCTGTCATATGTGGTCCTAAATCTGACCCAGACCACTGTCATATGTGGTCCTAAATCTGACCCGGACCACTGTCATATGTGGTCCTAAATCTGACCCAGACCACTGTCATATGTGGTCCTAAATCTGACCCAAATCACTGTCATATGTGGTCCTAAATCTGACCCGGACCACTGTCATATGTGGTCCTAAATCTGACCCAGACCACTGTCATATGTGGTCCTAAATCTGACCCAAATCACTGTCATATGTGGTCCTAAATCTGACCCGGGGCACTGTCATATGTGGTCCTAGATCTGACCCAGATCTGATATTTTCTAATGTGACTTCAGTCTGAACGTCCAGGTCGCATTTATCCGACCTTTATGTCATTGAAATGTGATAAACGTCCCAGTTGTTGGTCAAAGCGGAGGAAAACCAGATTTCCTTCTGTAAACACAGTGTGTGTCTATGTGGTCACGTATTCCATCAGGACCTCTTTAGTGCATGTGGGTCACTTCAGGACCTTTTTAGTGCATGTGGGTCACTTCAGGACCTCTTTAGTGCATGTGGGTCACTTCAGGACCCCTTTAGTGCATGTGGGTCACTTCAGGTCCTCTTTAGTGCATGCGGGTCACTTCAGGTCCTCTTTAGTGCATGCGGGTCACTTCAGGTCCTCTTTAGTGCATGCGGGTCACTTCAGGGTCGTATTTAATGTGGAATATGAACCAACACACACAAAAAAAATCAGATTTCACCAAAGAATCTGAATAGTGCATTAGGACCTGCTGTGGGCGGAGCCTAAATCTGACCGTCACACGTCAGAGTTTGTTTTAATGTTTTATTCTGACACAAAAAACCTGTAATCGGAACCTTCACAACCTGAAACTTGAAACTGTGGAGACCCATTAAAATGTTTTGCACGGTCCTATCTGAGAATATAAGCCTTCTATTTTGAGACAAAAACTTAGAAATGTGTTTTGAAACAGAAGAAAGTGCCCTAGTTAGGAGAGCCCCAGAGACGAGTTATACAAGTGCATGTGCTGCTGCTGTGTTAGGTGTGTTCAGAAGGGAAGGAGGAGCGAGGAGAGCAGCGCCACCGTGGAAGACAGTCTGTGTGAGCAGGAGGAGAGCCCCCCCACAGCCCAGGTCTGCACCCTGGCCTGTCCCAACCACTGTGTGATGGCGCCCTGGGGACCCTGGAGCCCCTGCCCTTCGGTAAGAAGCACACACTCAACCGCCTCCGTCTGTCCGGGTTAGAGGAGCGTCTGTGGTGGACGCAGTATTTTCATCATCAGAACCATCCATAGAATCCTGGGGAGCATCACTCGTACCCTGGACCTTCACGGCAGGGTAGGGTCATCAGTTCAGTGTCCGTCCGTCTGTCCGTCTGTATGTGCAAACACTGAAGGCCGAGTGGTTTCCAGTGTGGCCGCGTTCTGTTCTTTCTTACCAAAGTTACTTTTGCACAAAGTCTTTTTTTTTTCTTTTTTCACATTTTTATTTAGAAATATTGAGAAGATTTCAGCATACATTGAAATTACACTGTGGTCACCAAACAAGTATGTGACCAGTGACCAATCTGTCCATTCTCAACATTTCAGTTTTTCTTTTTTTTCTTTTTTTTTGTGTTAATAATAAACAAAACAGTTGAACAGTGAACAATGGATGCATTGTTACATAAAGAAAACACACACGAAAGACCAAGAGACTTTGACCTCCTCTCTCGAAAGAAAAATAAATACATAAATAAATACATACATACATACATACATACATACATACATACATACATACATACATACATACATAAATAAACAGTAGAATTAATTAAATAAACAAAAAAACAGACAATTCCAGATCCATTGTCATTTTATTGTCATTTCTTGTACATTTAGGGTTCCAACAGCTTGTGTTTGGTAAGTGCAAACAAAAAATATCCACTTTGACCAGAGATTTGAAAATGTGTTCATTTGTAATCGAAGGGAGAAGGTTCGTCTGTCCATCTGGTAAATTTCAGTCACAATATCTACATTATTCCAGATGAGCTGGTTCAGGTTGGAGCCAGTGTCTGGTCACTGCCTTTTTTCCTGCAGTTATTACAATTCTATACAAACAGGCATTGTTTTTTTTTGTGAAAAGCCAGTGTGTAAATGTCAACATTTTTGTGTAATTTTACTTTTTTGACTCTAAAACAAAAGGAAAAACGTAGCTTTTTTTCATTATATATAGGTTATTATGATAGTATTTTACTGGTCTGACCCACTTTAGATTGAACATCTTTGATTGTTAATATCTTCTGTGTAATTTTTGCATTTCACAAGTTCATCCCAGGGGCCAGATTTGGCCCCCGGACCACATGTTTGACACCTGTGCCCTAATGTACGGTGGCCCAGAGGGGCAAGAAAAAAAAGGAGATTGTGATTAACTTAAAAAGAAGTATCTGAAAAATAAATGTACCCCTTAAATAAAAAATACACTTGCATGGAAAATGAAACTATCGCCTAAAAAAAATGTAATGAAAAATCATTTGTACAAAGAAATAAATTAAACTTGTATGATTTTTTTAACAAAATAATCTCCTCCAAAAAATAGACTTGTACCAAAAAAAGTGTCTCAAAATAAAATTAAGCAACATCAAAAATTATACATTTATCAAAAAAAAGTGTTTGAAAACATAAAACTTCATATGACTAAAAAAGAAAACCCATTCACTTTTTAAATAAGGTTCATCAAAAAAAAAACAAAAAAAAACCAAACATCATCCACCTTTTCAGTTAGGGGGTGCTGTTTACAGAAACAGTCTGTCCAAAGCCACCGGTGTCAGTAACTTCCAGAGGAAAGACCATGAATGTGTGTTCAACCATGTGTTCAGGTAAAGTACCTTACACTATTCATACAAACACTATCATTTTATTTTTTAAAAATACCACAAACAGTAAAAAAAAAAAAAAAAAGAGCAGATTTATAGAACCTAGAACCAGCTGTTTATTGTGGGAACATAGTTTTACTGTGTGGTGGTCATGTTCATATTGGAAAACAAATAAGTCTTAGATCCATTTGTAACGTTGTAAATCCAGCTGATGACAGACACCCGGGGCTAGCCTCGTCTACTGCAGTTATTCAGAGCGTTTCCACTGTCCTGGAGTCCACGTAGTCTGTACCCAGGACCGCCTTCAGCTGGACTCAGGTACGGTACTGGCACATGGACCGTTTACATTCACATGGATAAAATGAAATGGACTTTGGGTCCAAGGGACTGGGATACCCAGTCTGAACAGGCCACAGCAGAACAGGAAATGCTTTTGTCGACATTATTTGTAAGAATGTAGCCCTGAAAACAAAACTCAAAACTCCTCCTTCCTCTCCCAGTCAGCTGTCGCTGCTCATGTTCTGATGTTTGTTGTATCAGGAATCAACCTCGACCTCTGCTTCATCTGAGTCTGAACCAGTTCCTTCAGCCCTAACGTCACTGACCTGCCTCGTCCTCTGAAGGTGGAGGAGGATGTGACGTACGCCCTAAAGCAGTCACATTCTGTAGTTGTTTTAGTGTCGGGGTTCCAACCCCAAACCACAAGTGTCCTAGTGTCAGTGCAGGAGGTCCAGACGCTCTGGAGACATGACCACAGTGGAACTGACCCTACTGTGGTTGTTCTTCCACCAAAATGACCTGGAAATAGAGTTGGAAGGACCAAAAAGTCCAGAGTGTGGCTTTAAAATGATGGAAACTCAGACGTGTTGCAGATCCAGTCGGGTGTCCTCACAGTACTAATGGGCCGGTGTTCTCCGCTGACGGGGAACCCTGGGGCTAAATGTGGAGCATGGTCGTGTCTTTGTCCGACAGCGTACTGATCACAGCCACGCAGCCATGTTATGGATTTCCTGTCAAATCTGCAGTTCACTGGACTGAAACAAAGTCAGAGAAACAGAAAAGAGCACAAACAGGTGCAGACCACTTCATTCAGCTTCCAGTTTCTCCGCCGACGTTTCACCGCATTAACATTTTTAAATTAACACGATTTGGCAGCACTCTGAGCTTTTACAGAACGTATGATTTAATGCATGTGGTTCCATAATACCCGTTACCCTGGAAACCACTTAACAGGCGTGTATAAAACGGCTATGGGTGATTTGCCTCTTCTGTAAAATAAGCACTTAGTACATGTGTAATTCTTGATACTGCACTTTCCCATGTGTCACACGTTCTCACTCCTGATGACTTAATTGTCCTCAGAGACAAAGATGAGACGCGGTTCTTGGAAAGTGTGCGTCAAGAATGGAAAATGGCCTTGGTAAGTGGAGAGCGCAAGAAGGCGCAGAGATGTTCGACGTAAAATACAGGAGGCTGTTGTAATTGGATAGAGCTGTACAGCCCTGGGCTGTTTCTGAGAGGAGGAGGAGGAGGAGGAGGAGGAGGAGGAGGAGGAGGAGGAGGAGGAGGAGGGGCATGGTGTCAGAGCAGCTGTTAAAGGGGACACATCTGAGGGGTTCTGGGGTCCGGGGGGATGAAGGACCAAGGTTCTAATAGTTTTGGATTTTTCATTCTAGTTTAGTTTTATTTAGTTTTGACTTTTTTTTCTCCAATTCAGTTAGTTTTAAATAGTTTTAAAGCAGGATTGCTAGTTTTTATAATTTTTTTTGTTTTGTTTTAAATGCTTAGTTCTAGTTCAGTTTAGTGTAGTTTTGGTGTTTTCATATTTTTTATCTTCCTTGCTGTTGTAATCTCATACAGTACTCTGCTGCTTTATCCCGACTTTAGTCTCCATGTTTCCAGGTAGAGTTGGGACGAGAAGACGAGTCTAAACGACAAGTGACGAGAAGTGACAGACTATGAAGTGTCGTACGGTGCCGTTAGCTAAAACTGCTAGAGCAAAATAAATTGATTTCATATTAATCCAACATTGACAAAGATGAAAACGAAGGGAATTTTATCCATAGTTTTTATCCATTTTAGTTTTATAAACACACAATACAGTTACAGTTAGTTATCTTTTTTTCTTTTAATTCTAGTTTTTATTTATTTCAGTTAATGAAAATGTTTTTACAATTCTAGTTTTCGTCATTTTGTTAGTTTTCATTAATGATAATAACCTTGTGAAGGACCACATTCTGGATCAGACCAAGGTCATTTACATGTTGGCTGCGTACAGTCCATGATGCTACCTGTCGTCTTTTGGTGACGTAGAATGTGTCAATAAAATTCTGTTGGTGTTAGATTGTATTTAGAGCCCTTAAACAGCTGGACATTAACCCTTAACCCTGTAAAGCCTGAACCATTAAATCATTAACAGAAAATTCCAGATCTTTGAAACTGGAGCCTTTATTGGTCCTTCTGACCAACCAAATACAAATTTCCATTTATGAGTTTTAATTTTGTATCATATTTGATCCATTGGGTCTCAGTGCTCAAATATTATTATTTTTGAACAAACAAAAACATAATATAACACAAACATGTCGAACACATTGGTGATTCCTTTTCTAAGTGGTCAAAGTTCTTCCTCCTTCCTCATTAATGACAGTCTGGTAGAAAAAAAGAAAAAAAAATATCACACTGATCGTGTAGAGGGCTTCAAAACTCATGTGTCAAATATGATACGTTTGGTGTTATAGGGTTAAAGACCCAAACATCCACCTTTAACCCTTAAACACCCAAACATCCACCTTTAACCCTTACAGACCCAAACGTCCACCTTTAACCCTTACAGACCCAAACGTACACCTTTAACCCTTAAAGACCCAAACATCCACCTTTAACCCTTACAGACCCAAACGTCCACCTTTAAACCCTTACAGACCCAAACGTCCACCTTTAACCCTTACAGACCCAAACGTCCACCTTTAACCCTTACAGACCCAAACGTCCACCTTTAACCCTTACAGACCCAAACGTCCACCTTTAACCCTTACAGACCCAAACGTCCACCTTTAACCCTTAAACACCCAAACGTCCACCTTTAACCCTTACAGACCCAAACGTCCACCTTTAACCCTTACAGACCCAAACGTCCTCCTTTAACCCTTAAACACCCAAACGTCCACCTTTAACCCTTACAGACCCAAACGTCCACCTTTAACCCTTAAACACCCAAACGTCCACCTTTAACCCTTACAGACCCAAACGTCCTCCTTTAAACCCTTACAGACCCAAACGTCCACATTTAACCCTTAAAGACCCAAACGTCCACCTTTAACCCTTACAGACCCAAACGTCCACCTTTAACCCTTACAGACCCAAACGTCACCATTAACCCTTAAAGACCCAAACGTCCACCTTTAACCCTTACAGACCCAAACGTCCACCTTTAACCCTTACAGACCCAAACGTACACCTTTAACCCTTAAAGACCCAAACGTACACCTTTAACCCTTACAGACCCAAACGTCCACCTTTAACCCTTAAAGACCCAAACGTCCACCTTTAACCCTTACAGACCCAAACGTCCACCTTTAACCCTTAAAGACCCAAACATCCACCTTTAACCCTTACAGACCCAAACGTCCACCTTTAACCCTTACAGACCCAAACGTCCACCTTTAACCCTTACAGACCCAAACGTCCTCCTTTAACCCTTAAAGACCCAAACGTCCTCCTTTAACCCTTAAAGACCCAAACGTCCACCTTTAACCCTTACAGACCCAAACGTCCACCTTTAACCCTTACAGACCCAAACGTCCACCTTTACCCTTACAGACCCAAACGTCCACCTTTAACCCTTACAGACCCAAACGTCCACCTTTAACCCTTACAGACCCAAACGTCCACCTTTAACCCTTAAAGACCCAAACGTCCACCTTTAACCCTTACAGACCCAAACGTCCTCCTTTAACCCTTACAGACCCAAACGTCCTCCTTTAACCCTTACAGACCCAAACGTCCACCTTTAACCCTTACAGACCCAAACGTACACCTTTAACCCTTACAGACCCAAACGTACACCTTTAACCCTTAAAGACCCAAACGTCCACCTTTAACCCTTACAGACCCAAACGTCCACCTTTAACCCTTACAGACCCAAACGTCCACCTTTAACCCTTAAACACCCAAACGTCCACCTTTAACCCTTACAGACCCAAACGTCCACCTTTAACCCTTACAGACCCAAACGTCCACCTTTAACCCTTAAACACCCAAACGTCCACCTTTAACCCTTACAGACCCAAACGTCCTCCTTTAACCCTTACAGACCCAAACGTCCACATTTAACCCTTAAAGACCCAAACGTCCACCTTTAACCCTTACAGACCCAAACGTCCACCTTTAACCCTTACAGACCCAAACGTCCACCATTAACCCTTAAAGACCCAAACGTCCACCTTTAACCCTTACAGACCCAAACGTCCACCTTTAACCCTTACAGACCCAAACGTACACCTTTAACCCTTAAAGACCCAAACGTCCACCTTTAACCCTTACAGACCCAAACGTCCACCTTTAACCCTTAAAGACCCAAACGTCCACCTTTAACCCTTACAGACCCAAACGTCCACCTTTAACCCTTAAAGACCCAAACATCCACCTTTAACCCTTACAGACCCAAACGTCCACCTTTAACCCTTACAGACCCAAACGTCCACCTTTAACCCTTACAGACCCAAACGTCCTCCTTTAACCCTTAAAGACCCAAACGTCCTCCTTTAACCCTTAAAGACCCAAACGTCCACCTTTAACCCTTACAGACCCAAACGTCCACCTTTAACCCTTACAGACCCAAACGTCCACCTTTAACCCTTACAGACCCAAACGTCCACCTTTAACCCTTACAGACCCAAACGTCCACCTTTAACCCTTAAAGACCCAAACGTCCACCTTTAACCCTTACAGACCCAAACGTCCACCTTTAACCTAAACCATCTGCTGATCTAAACTGTTTAATCCTATCAATCCATGTCAATAATTGGTGTCAAATACAGTTCTTCATCTTTTCATGGTCATCAGATATGACCACATTTGGACATTCAGAAGCTCGATAGTTACTGTGGAAACACTGTCATCTTCTACAACATTTTCTTCAGTTTTCTCTGTTTTGATAAAGTAACCTTTAAATTTACTCTGAGTTTTAATAATCATCTACATGATCAGTAAATTAAATATAGGAAAATACCTGATTTACACTGAAAAAAATGCCAAATAAAGAGGATAATATTAGAATAAATGACTTAATAAAGGTCAAATCCATGTGGGAGCGTCCACAGAAGCAGCCCTGGGTCTCCATGGGTTAAAGTGAACAAACCCGGTGCAGAACAGCGCTTTGTGTTTGTGCTCGATGCAGTCGTATGTCACAGAGGAAGAATCCACCCTGACACAGTCTGAGCTTCCACAGGGGAAGCGTCCTTATCGTTGGCCTCTATCTGCTGGTATCACTGGATCCTATTAAACCATCGTCTTATTTTCAAATGCTTCTCCAGACCAAATACATTCTGGTTCAATGAGATACGATCTGTGCATGGATTAAAATAATCTGTGCTATCTGCCCTAATGCTGAGCACCAGCTGCTGTTTTCACATCTATTCTTAGCACATTTTCAGTATATTTGAAAGTCACCGCTGCATGTGTTGCAGATTTGTGTAGATAATTTATCAAACACTTTCTTGGAAATTACAGAAGAATCGTCTTGATAAAAAAAAAAAAAAAGTTTAAATTAAAGAGTGTAATAGGAAAAAGATTAAACAAAAGGTTTAGGACCTGAAATAATACGATGCAGTGCATCCAATATGTGTTTGATTCAACATTTTCATCCAAAAACATGGTTTGTTCTATAATGCTGCAGAACACAATCGCAGTTATATTTCCATTTTTCATCTCATCTATCCAGTGTTTCATCACTTTACCATCATGCACAGGGTTTAAGAGAAAAAAAAAAATGCCCCAGCAAGAAAATGGAATCAAAGACCTGTTTGATAAAGTGTGTGTGTGTGTGTGTGAAACCTGTCCCCCTCTGAGTCCAACAGGCTTCAGCCCCCCCCCCCCCCTCATGTGTTTTTGTCGGTGCTTCATGTGCAGCCGTGCGACCAGAACTCAACCAGGACCCGGACCAGGACCATCGTCCGCCCCCCCGCCTCAGAAAAGTCAGTGTGTCCGGAGTCGGTCCAGTCAGAACCCTGTGTCCTCAACAGCACCTGCTTCTGGTACCAGTACAGGGTCTCAGGTACGGGATCTGCAGCTTCCTTTGGACCCCCAAAGAATCCAGTCCAGTCAATTCCAATCCAGTCTAGTCTAGTCAAGTGCAGTCCAATCCAGTCCAGTCCAGTCCAGTCTAGTCAAGTGCAGTCCAGTCCAGTCCAGCTCAGCTCATCTTAGTCCAGTCCAGCCCAGTCCAGCCCAGTCCAGCCCAGCTCAGTCCAGACCAGTCCAGTCCAGTCCAGCTCAGCTCAGTCCAGCCCAGCCCAGCTCAGTCCAGTCCAGCCCAGTCCAGCCCAGTCCAGCTCAGCTCAGTCCAGTCCAGCTCAGTCCAGTCCAGTCCAGTCCAGCTCAGTTCAGTCCAGCTCAGTCCAGTCCAGCTCAGTCCAGTCCAGTCCAGCTCAGTTCAGTCCAGCTCAGTCCAGTCCAGCTCAGTCCAGTCCAGTCCAGCTCAGTCCAGTCCAGCTCAGTCCAGTCCAGTCCAGTCCAGCTCAGTTCAGTCCAGCTCAGTCCAGTCCAGTCCAGTCCAGTCCAGTCCAGTCCAGCTCAGTTCAGTCCAGCTCAGTCCAGTCCAGTCCAGTCCAGCTCAGTTCAGTCCAGCTCAGTCCAGTCCAGTCCAGTCCAGTCCAGTCCAGCTCAGTTCAGTCCAGCTCAGTCCAGTCCAGCTCAGTCCAGTCCAGTCCAGCTCAGTCCAGTCCAGTCCAGTCCAGCTCAGTCCAGTCCAGTCCAGCTCAGTCCAGTCCAGTCCAGTCCAGTCCAGTCCAGCTCAGTTCAGTCCAGCTCAGTCCAGTCCAGTCCAGTCCAGCTCAGTTCAGTCCAGCTCAGTCCAGTCCAGTCCTGTTAGTAGATGTGATCATTTTCGTCATGTCATGTAACTTTTTTCTCTCCAGAACACAGAGGACAGTCTGGAGTTGACATTCTTTCTGTATAGTTCTGTTCTTCTGGTTCTGGTCCGGCCCAGTTCAGATCATACTGGGCTGAACTCACTGGAGCTGGACGTCCCTGTTATAGAACAAACTAGAGTGAAGATCCCAGCAGTGGAACTGTGTGTGTGATCAGCTGATTGGACGGAGTTGAGGTTGTTGTTGATAGTGTGTGTTTGTGTGTGTGTTTGTGTGTTCATCACAGACTGGAGTACGTGTCAGCTGAGTGAAAACGCCATCTGTGGGCGGGGCCTACGTTTACGCCTCCTGGACTGTGTACGCGGCGACGGCAAGACCGTGGAATTCCAGAAGTGTGAGGAGGTAACGTTTACACAGTTCAGTTTATTCAAAACTGCATCCTTCAGCTGTTTGGATGGTTTTGTGAACATACACGATGGTATTTGTGTTCAGAAGGTTCAGCTCAAGGTTCCAATAGTTTAGGATTTTTCATCATAGTTTGGTTTTATTTAGTTTGGACTTTTTTTTTCTCTAATTCAG